>NW_009231744.1:0-18383 GCF_000690835.1 Fulmarus glacialis
TGGGGCTGCAGCACTGCTGCACCCGTGACCAGCACCGCTTGCCAGGGCGCCTGGGCTGTCTCGCACCCAGAGAGGGTGGGAGGGGGCGGCTGCAAAGCATCCCGAGAACCAAAGCCAGTGCTTAACCCCCGGTCAGCCGTCCCCCGGGGGTGACTGACGGAGAGGAGACCCCACGGGATTGCGGGGGCAAGCTGGGGCATCCCTGGTGCCCGGGCTGCCAGCGCTGCTGGGACACCCTGGGGGTAGGACTAACAGGCCCTGCGGGACTGGGGGTTGGTTCAGCGCACCCGTCAGACCAACCTGAAAAATTTCCCAGGCAGGTGTCTCGCCAGTGGTACCCGTGGGCTGGGGCACACGCAGGCAGGTTCCTGGAGAGACCATATCCCTGGAAGATGCAGCAAGTGACAGATTAAGCCGTATACACTTGCGCAACGTTTTTTATTCGGTGTAGGTTAGTATAATAGAAGTCTAAAGTCCTTGTGTACAGGGTCACATCAGCCACTTCCAAAATTCAGCCACAGCTCAGACAGCTTTTAGCAGCTCTTTTATAACTGCAGCATCATGGCAGATACCTCCACTCTCTGCAGCTAAATTGGGTATTACAGACACTATATCTCTTAAATATCTGCCAGAAGGCAGAGCTTTTAAAAACAAACAATAACTTCTTAACAATGTAATTAAAATTAATAATGTCTATTTCAAAATTTTGTTTCAAATTTGTTTCAAATCTGGGTGAAAGTTTAATATAGATGCAATCTAACCTGACTGATCAGGGCATTTTTCTGTTAAAAATATCCTTCAGTATAAAGTTAAAAATTACTGTATTGTAATTATAAATAATATGGTGTTTATTAATGTGTGAATTATGATATTAATAAATTTTGATATATCATTATTAAATAAGTTGCCGGCACATTCTGGATGAAATTTCCTAAAAAGCCCCAATGAAACCCAAGGTGAAAACACAGACACTGAGCTGGAAAGATTAGGAAGTGGATTTAATCTCTCTTTTCTCTAGCAGTTCTGCTTAAGCAGGGTGATGAACAGGAAAAAGATCCTTTAAAGACTCCCATGACTTGTCCGTGCCTTACACATGGGAAAAGGCAGCTTACCTGTGCTGGAAAGTGCTGTAGCTTTGCAGAAGGATGAGAATGCTTTGATACAGCATTAAAATCATACCTCAATGTTGATTTCTAAAGAATAAAGTAAAGAAGAATCACTATAAATTCAGAGACAGTTTAGTGTGACTGAAGCTAAGAGATACTGTGATGTGTGATTTAAAGAGCTCATAAAAGCAGACAGCTGGCTTTAGAATCTATGGAAAGCAATAAAGCAGTTAAAAATTCTCCCAGTTGTAAGGCCTATAGATTTCCTTATCTTAAATTCTTTGGCTAAACCCCTGGAGCAAATTGCAGGGCACATGATGGGAGTTTTGTCTTTCAGCCTGGGGGCTCCAGGGGCAGTTTCCCGGCCCCTCTCTCTGACCCCCCTTGGTGCATGGTGTCTCCACTATAGGGGAGCTTGTCTTGGCGGCAGCGTCTAGACATTCCCAGCTACTATCCTTCCTGACAGTCTCATGCCAGTGGTAATTTAAAAATTGTTTGGGATAGGCTGTGCCTCATAGACACAGGGAGCCAATAATAAGACCCAGTTCAGTGACCCTGGTCGGAGCATCAAAAAGACGGTACAGGCAACCTCAGTTCAGCATTGGGTCAGGAATTGTGACCTCCTCTGACCTTTCTTGTAGATTTAAAATTGTTTTGAGAAAGAGAAGAATAAAAAAGATACAACTCCAGGCAGTTCTGAAAAGCACTCCAGCTTCCTGTACTGTACACATGCATATAAGTAACATGTTTAAACAGATGCAGCTCTGGCAGGCCTGAAAAATTAGGATTTATATACTTTGTACATTTTTTTTTTTTAATGGAGTGCACATTGCTTATATTTACTTTGAAAACTTTGAAGTGAAAAGACAGTGTATGAAAACATAATTTTCACTATATTTAATAGAAAAGATAAAAAAGAAGGGCAGGTAAGATTATTTTTTTAAAAATGGAGAATGGGCTAAGCAAAAAAAAAAAAAAAAATCACCTTTTTGGATTTTTCAGGTGTATTACAGAAAACACTGTCCAGTGGATCAGCTGAGTATACCAGATGAAAAAAATTAACACTGAGATTACTAGACAAATTGCCTTGTAAGAGTAAAATGCATACAATTGTAGGCTGGTTGGTTTTCAAAGCTTTCCTTTGTGTACACAGTATTTGCAGTCACAACCAATAAAACAAAATGTACTAGCACTTTATTTGTGGTTTTGGTTTTGGAATTGCATAATGGTGACTAATATTTTCTCAAAACCTAGTTTATAGTGTTTACTTAGCAGAATTTTCATGCACTGTACCTGGAAAGTATGAAATGTACTTTGTGTGCTTCCAAAGGGTTGTGAAGTGTCAGGAAGAGGTTTACCAGTTTATGGAAAGAGAGCAGAGAATGTTTCTCCTCTCTGGGTTTTTATACGGGCTGGTACAGATCAGAAACACGTTAGCCAGGAGAGGGAAGAGTAAAGTAACAGGAGCTCTCAAAGAAACGTAAAAGTATAGAGCAGGCAGATGAACTGCAAGCTCCAGAAGAACCACATACAGATTTTACAGAGGCAAACACAGTTTAACAAGACCAAGGACATCAATGCTGTTGCTGTTTACAAAAGAAAAACATACAAATTTCTGTCACAGAAGTGAGACTGTCAGCAAAGCTCAGCACTAACATGTCACGGTAGGGCCCTGGGCTCTGTGCCATTCCCAGACACAGTAGCGTGTTCCCAGCATTCCCACTAAGGAGGCAGCACGATCAATTAGCTTCTGGTCATGTCCAAGCCATGAGCACTCTTCTTGCTGGCTGTGCACAGCTCCATCCTAGAAAGGCACAGGTAGCCTCTGTGAGCTGTTGGTCTTGAACTAAACACTCCTTGGAAATATGTCAGGAGTTCTTGCTATGTCAAAGTTATTGCTTAAGACTCTCCTCAAACACAGGCAGCTGTGTCTATACTTTGAGACAGCCGATTATATTCCATTTATATTCTAAAATTGTCTCCTAAAGCTTCAGAGGTACACACTGATTCCATTTTTTGTATTGAAAGGTTACAGCCTGATCTAATCATGGGAGCACAGGAGACAGGGGCCCTACAGTTGCATCTGTAATTTCCTAATCCAGTCCTGGCAAGACTAAGCTTTTGCAGCATAAACCATTCTTAGAGGACTAGTCCTCACTGAATTCCTTTATTTAACTAGAGATAAGTTTGTTGGCGTTCTCACTGTGAGGAACTACTGGCCTAGAGTTTAAGCAAATTCTGTAAAAGCCAACTCTTAGGTAAAATTCCTAAAGACTTCCTATTCCCATAGACCAAGACAAGAAAGGGGTTGCAAGGTCTGATGTCACCTCTGAGTGAGCTGAGACACAGTATTTGTTTGCCAGAAGCCATTCACATTACAAATCCTTTATAATTTTTTTTCTTCTCCAGCCTTCTCTGGCAGCAGCGCTCGCTGTAGAAAAGCAGCTGGAAGAAGCAGGCAATTTTGATCACCTACCTTTCTTAGTACACAATCTGCCATGGGCCTGGATCTGCTCAACTCTTAATGATGCAGAACTCACCCAGCATAGACTTTTGGTACCTCTTTGTAATCAGTAATGGCAATTTAAAACAATAGCTGTATGGTTTCTGCCCCCTCCCCCCGTTTGAAGTATCACAGCACTAGCCTGCTCTTTGATGCCAGACTACGTGCTCACTAGGGTGTGCAGTGTCAGTAAACTGATCCAAACATCACCACTCACAAGGACTGAATACAACAAAAAGCTCTGGTTCCCATGGATTCCTTGAAGCCAATAATTATTAAAGATTACCTGAAATTACTGTTCTCTATGCACCCAATTATAAAGTCATATTGCCTGCCTGAGACAAGTACTGTAGGGACAGCGGTCCCCAGCACTTTCATTATAAAGGTGCTTTCCTTCCCTTGTGACCTGTAGATATTGCCATTCTTAAACGGGACTAAGAGGAGAAAATAACAGAATTCTACAGACTAAAGTGACAAGGAACTTGTAAAGGGCCTGTGTCAGGCTGCAGTCCATGTGATGGCCAGCGCTCCCCCAGAAAAGAAACAAGAATCTGAAAACCATCAGTAAAAGGGGGAAAACCAGTCTTAAGTCATACATCTCCTCATATAAGGCCATAGCACTGTGTGCTAAACGGAGGTTGCAGGGGGCTGGGAGGCAATTATGATTAGCGTCTGCAAACGCAAGAAATGTGATTCAGTGTACAGAGCCAAGAGGCACTGGTGTGCAGGGCCCCTGGCTGAGAGGCACATTCCTGCACAGGATTCATGAGCCTCACTCGTCCCCGAAGGTCTCGCCCAGGTCTCTCTGGATTCACTTCTCCCCTATTATGCTGAAAGTTTCCCTCCATGGCTCCATCAGTAGATGACTGAAACAGGAATCCAATTAGTCTTTTGAGCAAACAAACAATAGTAATAACAATAGGAGTAATAATAGGAGATATGATGGCTCTGGTAACTACATTATTACTGGTGCTAATAATTAGTTGCTGTAATTTTAATATAGTATTAGTAGTGTAAATAATTAAATGTGCACGAGAACATGCAGCAGGAAAGCGAGGCAACCAAAAGAAAATCACTTCTAAAACTTAACATCAAATTGATTAACTTTTAAGGCCTGAATTTCTGCTTCCCGTGGGGGCTGATATGGGAGAGAGGGAGGTTAGACCCAACTAGATGCTATTGTGTTTCTATGACAACATGGTGTTTCAAGTAGCCTCTGCCATTACCTATGATTGGTAAAATCACTAGACAGTGTATAAAGTGGCCAAGAGAAGCAGCAGCCAATAAATGCAGAAAATCCTTAAATCAAAGAGACATAGAAATAAGAGATGGAAACAACCTGTTAGATCATCTTGCTCATTCCCTGAGGCCCTGTGCAGTGTTATTAACAGTCTCAAGGACCTTGAAAAATCTTAAAAATTCTATCCAAGACACTTCTAAAAACTTACTGAAGGGGAAAGCAATTTCTCAGGAACTTATAAAAAATCTTCCTACTCCGCTTTCAGTAAGTGTGCGTGCACTGTACTGAGTACACTTAGGCATCATGTTTTCCAGCATTTGAGAAACAGGATGCATGGGAGAGGTTTCAGGGTATTACTTACCCTAACATAAGTACTTTTGCCAAAGATAAGACCTCCTTCAGTATCAGCTATATTCCACGGAATTCTCCCCCCTCCGGCCATGAACAGCTTTCTGTACCCTGAAAACAGAAGAAGTATTTTGAAGATCCTACAAGAGCCTTTGCTACTGCCTATCCATTTAAGCTGGTAGATTCCAGGTGTCACACTGATGAGCTGCAGAATAAATTTCAAACAGAAAGAAGACATTTTAGACAAGTATTTGTGTTACAGTTATAATTCCACGTCTGCTTTTTTTAGTGAAAGGGAAGAGGGGGATTAGACTACCTTGAAACTTGCGAGTCATGAGCTTGTCCTTGGTTTAGCCAGGATGCAGCAGCACCTTCTCAAAGTAAATGAAAGCCATGTCTGATAGCTTCTGACTGCCCCAGAAGTACTGCTGGAGAGTACAGATACTATATTAATATATAAAAGGAAGCGTGAAGTGCAAAGTGTCTGCTAGAATCTTTAATTTTCAGGGCCACCTTACCCAAATGCAGGGGTGGGAAAAACCCCTGGGGTCTTGGCCTCCATTGAGCACATGTGAGCACACAGACAGAGGTAAACATGAAATTTTGTTGTCATGAAGCCCCCAGTAACACAGGTTCGTCTCTGTCTGTATGTCACTCACATACTATATTGCAGGCCATCAGAATATAGCACACAAGATAGAGTTGGTTTCAGAGCCCAAACAATTTTATCTCACCCAGAATATGAAATAAAAGCCTAGAAGGCAGCTTCCCAGCATCTCAGAGAATTCAGTAACAGTAATTAACAGGTTGTTTCCATGCAAGACTATACGTGTGTCGCAGAAGACCCCCATAGCTGGACTGGTTTTACAAGGAGCCAAATGGGCCTGATGAAACAGAAGTAGCCCACTTCATCGAGGGGATGCTTTCTCTATTCAAAGGCAGCTCTCTTCTCTCCATCCCAACCTACCTTCCTACTGAGGACAGTTTTTGACATGCTTCCTTGGGGCCATGGTTTCCACTTGATGAATGAGACCCCAAGGAAACGTTAAAAGCTTGAGTGATTCTGGAGATTTTTGGTAAACCTGAGAGCTTGCTTTGGTGTGTCACAACACTCCAAATCTCTCTTATAATCATATGAAAAAGCCCTATGTGAGACAGGCAAAATGTTCACAATCAATTGCATCTAACAAAGAAATACAAGTCATTTTAATTGCAGAAATTATCTGCTTTGACTTTCTGGGGCAAATATGAAAATCTGACAAACTGCTTACATTGCCTACCATTTCTATGTACTTCAGCTTCTGTGTGCCATGTATTTGAAAGAGCCCCAATATAACCTTTGATTACCTCAAAAAAAAAAAAAACCCAACCAAAAAAGAGGTCAGGGCACTATTTGAAAAAAGTCAACCAATTATTAAATAATACAGAATAAGAATCAGATCAACATAGCCAGAGATTTCAAGCAGCCAGCAAGAAAAGAACTTCCTTGAATGTACCGCAGAGAATTATGATAGGGAACCTGTCTGTATGAGAGATCAATGCACTGATGCCATGCCAGACTTTAATTCTGTCATGTGACCCATCAGCTGCCAGAAGAGAGTCAGGAAATAACGGAAAAAAGAATTTAAAAAAAAAAAAAAAAAGAGGGAAAACGACATCTGCATTTTTCTGCTTGTTTTTTTACTCTTCTTGCTTGTGCTAGTTCTGACTTTGCTGTGTTACAAAAAGGCAGTCACCAATTAACTAGGTTTAAGTAACATGCTGGTACTAACTTGGAGTTTTACAACAGCATGCAATGGTGGAGCTTTCTCTGCTAATTTTAGATTTCTATATATGGAATTGCCTCAGTGCACAGGAAGCCATAGGGAATGCCCACATCTTGCAAGTGCCAAAGTATCCCAGTGTGCTGGACTCTGCAAAAGCACACACATTCCACTCTCAATAAAATTCAAAAAAAATTCAAATGTGTCATTCAGGTGGTATAAGACTGGAGAAATGTACCTGGTTTTGTTCTCATTATTGCAAAGCATTTGAAGACTTAATGGTGGAAGCCTGTGCCCTTCTACCAAGAGTCATTTAGACCTAGCAGGCTAAATACTGCTCTTACATAAAACTATGTTGGTTCAGAATAATTCACTAAAGCCAGTGGGGTTAATATATGTTTGCTCAGGTTAAGGGAAGATATGTCTCTTCCATAGGTATTATATGCTGTCTACAGAGCTATGATTGCAAGCGTGATTTCATCATCAGCACATATATATCCTAAAGGAGTACCTTTATCTTGGCATTAGATTATTACTGTGCTACATAACACAGTTACCCAGGTAGCCACATTTTCTATGTTTATAGCTATATATCTACAGTAACAGGTGGTTAGATGTCACAAAACATTTGAGAACGGGCTGAATATTGGCAACATGAGGTAGGGGCAGGACTATATCTCCTTGCCATGCTCATCTGCCTTCCCCAGCCTCTCCCTGACTGCAAGAGGTCAGTGATGTGCCAGGGCAGCACAAGGCTCACTCCATTTGCCAGTGGTCTGCACCTCCCGAGTCTCAGCTAGGCTGCCTGGGTGCATTTCATTCCTTCCCAGCCTGAGCAGGGCTGGCAAGGAAGAGGCCACTCATCTCTGCACAGGAAGCTGCCAGGAGGATAGCTCTTCTGTAGCTCTTTATCCAAGATACTAAATCTATCAACAATTGGGTGAGCAGGAATAATGCTCAGCAGCTGACACAGAAGTGCTGGCATCTCTGCACATGCTTTGTTTTCCTGAAACCATCTATTGACCACACTTGGCCTCTCAAGAAAAGAAAATATTATATCCCATCCCATATTTTTGTTCCCATATTTTATCCCATCTGCTATTCTTTCCAAGTGTGGGACCCTGATTATGTTCATATTCAGGGCTGACTCCTCTTCTGATAAAGAAATGTGGACTTTGAAGCTAGCCCAGGCTGGGATCATGTTACCAGGCCAGTTGCATTCCCAGTGGAAATGAGCCTTATTTTATTTACAGATAAAAAATAAAAAAGTAGTATCATCTATTATCCCAAGGGCGTTGTTTACATTAATTTAGCAACTGCTTCCAAGGAGTTACAGAGTTCAAGAGCATTGTTAAACAGTGAGAGCCCATCCTGGATTGAGTTACTGACAGAATTACAGCTGACACTAAGAACTGCTTGAAATGTCTTGAGGGGAACTGCAGACAATGGTCTGTATTATTTAGCAGAATAAAGGTGAAGTTACAGGGGATACTTGAGACCAAGAAAGGCACAGTCAGTGAGTCTACCACAAGCATCAGCTGTGGTTATACTAACAGCTAGCAGGGATTCCAGATCAAGGAAAGGAGGAGTTAAACCTCAAAGTCAAGTAAGCCAACTTGCTGAAACTTCAGGGATTTTTATTCTTTCTCCCAAGATGCAGCCACACATTGGACATATTCTTTGCATACTGTTCTATCAATACCTTCTTTTCACATAAATAAGGAAGTTTCCAATGCAGAGAATCTCCTCCACTCTGAAGCTGAGTATCTTTCCCCAAAGGCTGAGACTCTAGATAGTCTCAACAATCTTTACATCAGTCCTGCCAAAAGATAACAGAGGGTACAAACTGATGGTGTCCTCTGGGAAATGGCAAAGCCTGGTATTAACACCATTCCAGAGAAAATGGTCAATACTAAACAGCATATTGAAGACACCATTTTATCCTCAGGTAACAAGGGCTGAGTACTCCGAGATCAGACAGCATTGACGCAGATTTCGCTAGGAGAAGCTCATTGCAAGCTTCTTAGCAAGGTCCCAGGTCATCACCGCTCCCACAAGCCTGACACGCTCCATTGTGGAGAAGTGCACAACTGCAGGGCTGCTGGCACTTGTGCTGAGAAGGGTGGGGAACCCACTCCAAAGCCATCCTTCCATATTCTAAGTTCACGTGTTACAGGCACATTCATTCCGCTTTTGAATTCACATGCAATAAAAAAATCAAACCAGCAAGAACGTGTCTGGTGAGGGAACCCCGAACTACGTGGAAGTGAACTTCCATGCTCATACGCTGTAAGTCTTTGCACCAGATTTCTTAATTCAAAGAAAGAAAATTTAAAAGCACCACAGAAGCTGTCTGACCATTTCCTGTTAAGCAGCATAGCTTGAATTCCAAATATTTATAATCATTAGTGCAAAAGATGGAAAAACATTTGAGTTAGTCTTTAAAAAACATAATACATTCATGGTATTTCACAGGCAGAAAATGAGAATAAATTTGTTAAAGAAATTATTTGCTGGAAATTATTCTCTAGAGTCCTCATATTAGCTAAAGAAACCAGGCACAAAATGCAAAAAAGAGATTAAAATGTTTAGTTCAGGTTCTGATACCGATGTTTATTTACCATGGGGATACTTTACAATTCTCCCATTTCAGTGGATGTGGTGAAATTCCTTTCCAAGACAGGTGCGATATTTTCTTGACAAGTATCAAGTGGAGGCAGTAATACGTTATCAATAGTGTTGAATGAATCTCCTGTCTGTAATTAGCTATTAAAGCATAAAAGTCTTGTGCTCTGCTAGTGGGAGAGGTTTATTGCATTGTGGGCAGGGACAGTGGTCAGATTTTTCCCATTTCACACATACATGTAGCTCTCGGCTAGATATATCTGCACTTGACCATTTTGTAGAGCACTATATGAAATTTAGCCAGATGAGTTTCTTTTACTGCCCCCATGTCAGGGCAGTTCTCAGCCTCTCAAGAAAATCTACAGAGAGCAGTAAAGCCCAATTGTCCAACCAAGCTCAGCAATTGTGTCAAAGCACTATCAGGGGGTTCAAAATCATTTTTCACTCAGTGTTCCTTATGAGTAGTTACTCTCTACTTTAAAACTCTTCTCCTTTACTGCATATATGCACCATTACTATTCTAGCGCTGCTCAAGAGTTCTGAGCAGAAGACAAGAATTGCCTAAATGATAATTCTGTTGCTTACTTCAGTTGGGGCATAAGCCACAAACAATTAGCAAGAGCTAGCAACCTGTCAGAAGTAAGTACATGTCCCACAGCACCTCTCAGCAGAAAAGTGAGCGCATTAGCAGGTAATGTGATCCCATTACAAATTACTTCATTCTCTGCTTAACTGGCCTGATAAGGAAGCCATAAAAAAGTCTCAAAATTGCAATTTTTTTCTTTTGGATGAAAGAGCATTTCCAAAAAAATGCAGAGATGGAGCTGGAGATTGAATTCCAGAACTGTCAGAATCAAGCAGGAAGCTGTCTGCTGTGGCTAGATTACTCTATAAACAGGCCTGTGTTTAAAAAGCTGTTTGTTCCTATAGCTTTTTACAGTAAACCACAAAAGAATAAATTTGCACTAATAACCTTAAGGGTTCAATTTCCACCTGCATATGTCGTGACACTTACAGCTAATGCTGCTAGTTTCTTTTAACTTCCTGGCCCTAAACCTCTATCTGTAACTGAAGCAAAACCCAGGCCAAACTGAGCAGGCTGGGGATAGATGGATAAGACTGAAGGAACCTCCAAATCCATGCAGTCTGCTCCAAGTTTGACTTTTCACCTCACTGGAATGTCTCTATTAACAGCAATTTCCATATTAAAGTCTTAGCTGAATGGTGATCTTCCCATATGTCACAAGCATAAACTGTATTTGTGGCTCCTCTGTACTGTGGCTTCAGCTCCTTTAGCACTACCTCAGCCTCATCCGTAGGACGAATGGATACTATGGTTTTCTACACAGATTTTGTGAATTTGCATTGCAGTGCCTGAAATTCAGGGGCCGGGCTCCAGCAGATAGGCACTGGTAAATGTAAAATCTTCTATTTTAAACCTAATTTCTGTGCGATTTTTAATCTGAAACTTCACAGTCCTGGTCCCCATATTGTTCTGTACTATGTTCTTTGTCAATGTAACCGTTGCAAGTATCCCAAAACAGATAAGAGGCCTTTGTAAGTGGCTCTGTCCTGGGAGTCTTGCTGTCGAGTAACCTTTACTGCCAGCCAGAAGCCATGCACAAGAACAGCCCCTCTTAATAATACACTGCACTTGTGCTTCATATGGCTGCTGGATCCTGGGCTGAGGCCCTCCTGTTCAGCAGTACATGAAGGAGGCATGCTTCTGGTAGCCTTTCCCAGGAATCTCAAGTTGAATTATATTTTTTCTTGGAGGCCATGGAAAATGTGGGCTAATCTTCTCCCGTTTCCTGCACAAAATACTGATAGGAGATAGCAATAGGGGGAGTCTGCCCTGACGACACCTGACTGCACCTGCTGCAGCCTCTGGCAACTGAACCTGCTATCGAGATTGCACAAACACGTAAGCATAGGGGCAACTGGCATAACTCCTCTGCCAGCCTGACCTGCCAGGGCCTGTGAATGGGCAAAAAGCTGCACTTTCGAATACATAGACTACGGTCAGAAAGGCCATCCTCACCCACAACAGCAGGGAAGAAGGTGTGATAATTGTCAGCAGCAACTAAGCCATTATCCTCCTAACTGCTGAAAACCTAGCCTTTCAAGAGTTGGGAGCGAGGCAATTCCCTTCAGAAATACCTCCTCTGTAGCTGCGCTTCATCAGCAGCAATGTTCTCTTTGCAGATCACCACTCCTCCATTTGATTCGTCCCTGCCCTTCTTCTTCTCTCCTGCCTTTTCCTTCCCCACCTTCCCACAGCAGGACTCAGCTCTGACAGGACTCTGCAGGAAGGCAAGAAGGAATCCCTCCTCCCTTCCACAAGCAATGGGAGATCATTCCTCACGTATTTTATTCCATATTATTTTGACATTCTTAAGTTAAAACAAGATCACTTGGCACTTGGGCCAGCAGAGCAGCATCTCCCTTTGATCGCAGGTCACTGCACAGCTCCTGCTGTGCTGCCTCACAGTTTGTGTTCAGTAGCTGTGCTGGGAGTGTACTGAAAATAACTCCGATTCCAGCCAGCACACATTACAGATGGTCCTTTGCAGAAGTCACACACAGCAATGAAAATCAAAGAGAAATGACAAAAACGACAAAATCTCTGCGCTGCACAGAGTGAAAGGCTGCTGAGATTGACTTTGTATTTTTGCAGCAACACAAAGCAAAACCCCCAGAATGTTTTACCTTGCCGAAAACCCTCAAATCTAATATTGCTGCCTTGCCCGGCCCAACACTGTCTAACTGTAATATTTTTACATAGAGACTGGTGAAACAGCAACCGGTGTGAACTCATACACATCATATCTCTTACAAAATTCTGTGAGTGATGCTGAAGAGTTTTCCTGCTACCTTCTGGTAATTCAAAGCAGTATTTGACATTTTTGTATGGAAATCATGTGCTGGATGCTCAGCAAGATTCAGAATTGGGCAAAACATTTGGGAGAGCTGGCAAGTACCCTGTGCTGCAGCCCTGGCAAGATGGGCAGTTGCTTTTCTGCATAAACGCAGGTTATCTTTACGACATAAACCACTGCACTCAAATTGGAGCCCAGCGGCCTGAGCCACTGGAGGGGCAGCGTGAGAGTTTGGTCAAAGGCTTCCTCAGCCTTCCTGCCAGACTGCAGGGCAACGCGAGCAGTGAGGGGAAATGTGCGCAAGACCTGAGCTGCCATGGCTACTGAAGAGTAGCGGGGACGTGTCTTGGAAAACACTCAGAGGCCCGTGATGGTGTAAAACACTCAGCTGATGGCCTGACCCGACCTGGAGTTCCCTGCCCAAAGGCACCTCCCTGAAACAGCCATTGATGCTGCAGAGCAGCAGCCTCCCCGCACCTCCCGGGTGCTGGAAGGCAGCAAGTCCTGGGCTGTCTGTCACAGCACAACCAAGAGCCACTGGAGCGCGGGCGCTGCCCCACCGGCCCGCTCCAGTCCCACCCTGGGAGGGCCCGGGGTTTTTTTGGTAAAAAGACATTTTATTCCATTTTATTTATTTTTATATTTGTGTTTATTTACACACAATTATTTGACTAGGCCAACCTGCTGAGATCAATCTCCCATTTACTGGGATTACCTATCTATTCAATACCTAGGTCTCACAGAAGAGAGCAGGGCTGGCCACTTCAAATCTATGCTGCTATTGTGCTGTAGACTAGCCCTGACCATACCCGCAGAAAACCTTCCAGATTTAGCGCACGTGTTCTGGCATGCCATCTGATCCAAATTAGAGTAGGCCTGCGCTGGGTTCCCTTGCTCAGCACTGAATTCCAGCTGTGGTAAGCCACTAACGCTGTTACACCTAGTCTCTAATTTGAATGCATTTTACATTTCAATACATTATGTCTGAACGTTAAAAATTTCCACAAGAGGTGGATTTTTTGCTACTCCATCAAGTCAACCTGCAGCACAGTCAGCCTACAGAAAGCCAAGATTTGATATAAATTGTCTCCTCTCCTGCCAAGGCCTATAGAAGCAGAAGACACGCTGGAGGCGAGGACGGCCGCAAACACAGGGCCTGTCTCTGCCACCAGGGACACAAGCCCCTTCAGCAATGCTTCTTAGAAAAACCTTTATTATAACAAGGCTTTTTGTCAAGAAAGCTATTCTGATGAACCTTGATTTTTCTGTCAAGGTTTTTCAACTCCAAGGATGAAAACCGCCGCAGAAAAACTTTCATTTTAGAATTTTTTCAGATTTCAACATTTTAAAAATTCCTTTTCAATGTTTTATAGACCCCGCTTCATTTTTTTGTTATTTGCTTTTTTTTACAGATTTCATAGCATGTTAGTAGAAGTAATGTGCAACAAACTACCATCTGCAGGGCCTATAGCGAACCAGTTTGGCAATCAACCTGATCTTGGAAAAAAAAAGGTATTGTTTTAATTAGAGGTAAACAGCAACTGTCTTTAATGACTTTAAAAATAATAAAAAGGTTCATCTACTTCATTGCATCATTATCACATCCTCAAAAACAAACAATCAAACAAAAACAACAGGGGGAGACAGCTAGAACACCCGTGTGATATTTCCTACTCCATCAAGTCAACCTGCAGCACAGTCAGCCTACAGAAAGCCAAGATTTGATATAAATTGTCTCCTCTCCTGAGGGGAGGAGGCGGGGGGGGGGGGGGGGGGGGGGGGGGGCGCGGCCGCAAACACGGGGCAAGAGAAGGTGGCCCAGGCCTGAGGCTTTGTGGGGCTTGATGGACACACAGGAGACCTAGGACATCCCTGTCCCATTCAGACCAGTTTTCTGTAAAGATTAGTAGTATCTCTGGAGCTGGATCTCCGAGAGTCACGCACTGAGAGTCACCTTTCTCCAACATGCCAAGGATGGCATTAAGATTACTTAACCAGTAAAGGCTTCCTTGCCACTTTCAAGGCAAATGTGGCCCACTGGACAGAAACTAGAATTCAAGTATTCTTGTGCCCTGGGAAGTTTTGTTTGCCATGGCCACATAGCTTTCTCTCTTCATCATCCCTTCTGGACACTTACCTTTTCAACAAGCCCATGCCTTTCAGTTCAAGACTGTTGGTGTCAGACAGCCTTTGAGAAGTTTCCTGATCCACTGGCCGCAGCAGCTCTTCCCCGCTAGAGAGCTCTTTGTGTTGATTTCGTCTCACCGTCCCACAGCACCAGCACACCCGAGCGCTCAGCAGGTCATTCCTGGGACCCGGAGGCCCTAGGGACATCATTGGCAGAAACTCTTCTCACTTCCTCCACCTTCAACCCACCAGGACATGGTGGTTCATAAGTCAAAGGCTCTGCAACTTGTGCCAGCCCTTTGAATTGTGAAAAGGCTGAAAGCACTGAGGAAACACCTGGCTTGGCTGATTTACAGATGCAAACTGATTGCCTATGTGACTTTAGAAGCAGATTCCACACAACCAGTACATACATTTGGTCTGACAGCCACAGGCTAGATTTTAATAACCAAATATCCATGCACTGCCCCGTGGAAAGCTCTAGACACAAAGTCTAGGCAAGATACTCAGCGCTTAACTAACACACACACTCCCAAATTTATCTGCAGGCTTTATGGTAGGAGTGGCAGCACCAGTGTTCTCCTGTGCCGCCCTCTCCTCCCTGCCCAGGGCACACAGCTGGTAAGGGGTCTGTAGTGCAGATTAGCTTCTGTGTGAATAAGTCCACAAGGTGCCTACAGTACCAGATGAAATTAAGATGGAAAAGCAGTCTGTACAAGATCAGCTTTTCACTCAGGCCAAAGAAATATTAATGAGGAAGAAAGGTTAAAAACAAGGTAAGTAACAGGAGCAATAAAGGCCGATCTTCACAGAAGCTAACGGCAATTTAAACTTAAAAATTTCAGAACTTGTCTTGGATGACAATTAGGCTTAACAAAAGAAAACAATGAACTTCAAAGGAACACAAGCCAGATGTTAATTGCACCATGCTTATCTAAAAGTAGTTTGTTTTCCTTTCAGTTGCCCCCTGTGCCCTCATTTAGTAGAAGCCTGGTATTCCAGACAAGGAAAGTATCTGTTGAGTTGAATATCTCCCCATCCACAGTGAGGAGCTCTACTCTGGCTCCGATTAGACCTCGAACTGGACTGCTGAGAGTAACACTGACAGCAAACTCAGAGCGTCCTTCTGTCCCAGCACCTTTCTTGTCTCACTTGGCATCAGGGTGGTTTCACATCCTCCTGTTAAAGACATGCAGTAACAATGCAACTGCTTCTGTCTTTGGAGCGTACTGTTACCCCAGAGAATGTTCTTGTTCACCTGCAGATGAAGGTGCAGCTAGCTATTTTGGAAAAGGTTCAAGAAAGAAAATCCTACACCAATGACTACAGCTTTTGTTCGGGCTTGGTTTGGGTTTTTTTTTTATATTTGACACAGCCTAAAAGTTCATCTCCAAATATGACATGCAAGAAAGGAAGCAAGTGCAAACCACATTCCCGGGTATTGTTTCCACCATAGTCAGGGAACAAAGGGACAGTCTTACCAGGGTGCTGAGGCACGGCAGCCACCTACCATAGCATCAGCACAGCAAAACTTCCTGGGACAAAAGCTGACTTAGGATTCTCAGGAAATTCTGAAATAGAAGGAACAAGTGGCACACAGAAGCATCAAATTTAGTTTTTGGAAGTTCAGAGGAGTTTGTTTAAAAATATCCCTGCAGACTTAGAAGTCAGAGACAGTATCAGCTACATACAGCTGATTACACAGCATGCATATTTTGGAGACAACATGATGCAGATTAGAAACGTGGCAGGTGTCAAGAAGTAGCAAGGCCAGCTGCTTGCTAAGGGATGGGAGCTAAGCATGACAGCATGGCTGGCAGGTTAGAGACTTTTTTAGCCAGGGCCTGTCCTGGGGTACCTGAACAAGGTGGGCAGAGCAGGACAAGCCCAGGGATGGCAGCCAGTGTCAGCAAAGAGTCCAGATCATTGGGCAAGCCTGTGGCGATGAGGCAGGTCCAGGGTCAAGGCACAAAGTCAATCCACAGGTCAGGGTCAGATCCAGTGAAGGTAACTAGCACCAGAAACATACTTTCATCTGCATCTGCAAATTTCCTAGTGGAAGATACTTTCCATATTAGTTAGATTAATTTTGGGAACCTAAAAAAAGGGAAAAAAGAAATCGCCCCCAAAATGAAGAGGTTGTATTTTAAAAAATTAAACAGAGGATAAACAAATAATAAAGAATAAATAAAAAATGTGCTGATCACCCCCCACTCAGCACTCATCCCACTCCAGTCAGGGTGAGGGTCAGGAGAATGGCCAGCATGAACCGCACATAAAACGTTGAGACAACGGCCAGATCCTGCAAAGCTTGGAGGGACAAGTACAGGGATAAAAGTGATGACATCTCAGAAAGAATACTTCTTCCCACTCCTCCTCACCCATGCCTGTAGGCACCAGTTTTGCCAGAGCTGGAGGGGGCTGAAATGACTCATTTCCAGCATGGGGACTTTACTGAGCACTGATAGCTCAGCGTAGTGCTAAGCCTGCTGTGTGTATGCCTGACCAGCCCAATCCAAACTCATGTCATCTTTCCAGTCCCTAGACTACCGCGATGCACACCATCTGCAGCAGCACTCTGTGCAATCCCACAAGGAGTGAGTCCTCCCTCCCTGTGCAGCTCCCCGCACAAAGCTAGTGTAAAAGCCCCTAGATCTGCTGACTGAGAAGGTGTGGGGTGAAGCACAGGAGCTGCCTATTCAGCCAGATACCTTCTTCAACAGCCTGCTAAGTGGAGAAAGCACCAATCTCCAATGCCAGCTTCTGCAAACCTGAGTTTGCAGGTGATTGCATCTCTATTTCAAAAAGAAAATGACAGCTGTTTTGTTCCCCCACTCCAGCTGAATACTGCAGCTTTATGTTCAGCAGACATGCAGGAGGGAAAGTAATTTTCCCTGACAGCAAGGCCAGAAGAACTGCAGAAAAATCTCTTTTACTAAGCAGCTTGCTAGTTAAACCTGAGCAGAGTCTCCAGAAGAGTGAGGCCAGCGCGGGGGTGGGTAGTTCACTGTGGTAGGGAGAACACAGTGGCAGCAGCAGCTGCTTCTGCTGATACCAAGATGAGACTCACAGTATTGGGATGACAGGTTTTATAACAGCAATCACAAGGATAGGGAGAGTGATGCGAGCGTAAGAAATAAGGGGATAGGACAAATACAAGGCTCTAGTTTCTGTAATTGCAGGTAAGCGAATTATAAAAATAATAGTAATTTTGAATGTTTCAAGAGATTAAATCAAAGAGATAATACTTAAATCATAAAATGTGGCTGTTGAAATTTTACTTGAAAACTATAATGAAATCTCTGTGACCAATAGCTTTTGTTGTATGTCTGCCAATTATTCACATTGATCTGCTAATAATAGGATACGGAATGCTTTTCATCGTCAGAGAAGTTGTAGTTATTAGTCAACCTTGGGGTTGTTGGTTCAGTTCATTATTTCCAATTATGCTAATGGAAAATCTGATGTGCAGAAATGAGGCTGTTGATTTTGCTGGGATTGCTGGAACCCAGGAGTACCAGGCATCTCCCCAGGTCTTTGCTCTTACCAGCTGCTCTTGCCAAGCTGGTCAGAATGTCCTGGGTCCATGGACAGGAAACAGGGTGCTTGTTTTCTCAAAAAGGTAAAATAAGGCCTAAACAAAGCCAGGCCCAAATATCTGGAACAGTCCTCCCACCCCACCTGCCATTTTTCTAAGCTATACAGTGGCGTGTATCTGGGAAGCAGCTGAAACAAAAATAGCTAAGTCAAGGAACATTTGTTTTCTTAGAATCATAAAGGTTGGAAAAGACC
>NW_009231745.1:0-516 GCF_000690835.1 Fulmarus glacialis
GGACATCAGGGAGCGCTTTCTCCCAGGTCTCACTGAAGTGTGGGGGGAAATACAGGGCCATGAAGTTGGGTGACGGTGCTGTTCCCATGGTACGTGGTGCACGGTTCAGCTGTAGCCTTCGTTGTCACTTCTGCTCCTGGGAAAAAAAAGTCGCGTGCCTTGCAGCGCTGCTCCCGCTGCGTGTCGGTGCCTCCGCACCCTGGCCCGGGGAAGGGAGCGGGGGCTGCAGCCCCGGCGGGGGGGCTCTGGGCTCCTGCTCGAGGGCAGATGGCTCCGCACCGGGGAGATGTTCTCGGTCAGGGTGGGAGCTGGGCGCTGGTGGAGCCGGGTCCTATCGGTGCTGCGTGGGGCAGGGATGGGGCAGGGACCGTGCCCCGGGGTGCTGTGTGGCTGCTCTGCTGCCACCTGAGCAAACAGGGTTTGGAGCCCGAGGTGTGCGTGGACGCAGCGGTGCTGCTCTCCAGACCCACGCTGGCATCCCATGTGGCCGTATCCTGCTGCGTGGCTGGTGCAGCC
>NW_009231745.1:604-1358 GCF_000690835.1 Fulmarus glacialis
TCCTCGCGGACGCTGCTTGGCTTGGTGGGTAGGTGCACGGCTGTGGCCATAACCGGGATCTCTGCAGAGCGTGTGCTTTGCTCTTCCCTGCAGCGATCCGCTCCGACGGGTGGTTAGTGAGGAAACTCTGGCTGCAGCCTTCGAAGCCTGTAGATGCTCTTTTGCTCCTGAGCTTGCTCCGCGCCGGGGGAGCCGCAGGGTTAGGGGGATGCTTCAGACCGTGACCCGGGTCAGAACTTGGGGACTGCTGTTTCCTTCCGCTTTAGCCCTTGTGCAAAGTGGTGACGGTCTCGTGTGTGTCTGGAGTTGCATTTATCCTGAGATGTGACTTAGAATTTGGGGTGCATGGTGGCGTTTGGGCAGGCGGGCTTTGGGGGTATCCTGGTCCTCTCCCATCCTCAGGGTCTTTGCAGCAGATCCAGAGGAGCAGGTGGGGGGTTGCAGAGGGGTTTCTTCCCGAAGGGGTCTGAGCAGACCCCTGTCCTGCTGCCTGGGGCCCGTAGGAAGGCAAGGCTGGGGCTGCCACCTCTCCCTAATGCGCTGTTAATCTAATGTCTCGTCTAGGAGCCTTTCACTTCAGGATAAATGGCCTTTCCGTCCAGAGCCTGCGTGAGTTACTCTGACGTTTTGCTACTGAGTAGACGTGGGCAGGGGAGAGTCAGGTATTAGATTGGGTGATAGGCAAGAGAAGCAATCTCTGGGAGGCCATCAATTTGGATTAAGCTTTGTGGACTGGGATGCAGGGTAATCACCA
>NW_009231746.1:0-1123 GCF_000690835.1 Fulmarus glacialis
GCCAGGAGAGGTCCCTGGTGGGTCCCTGTGTCCCCCCCATGCCCATCAGGAGTGAAGCAGTGGGGACGAGGGACAGGGCAGCATCAGCTGGGAGGTGGGGACAGCGAGGGCTGGGTGAGGGACACTGGGACACGAGGGGCTGTGGGGGAGGACGCTGGTCACTGGGGCGCTGCAGGTTTGGGGACAGGACGTGTTGGCATCCCCACGAGGTGGCTGAGGGCACGGGCAGGTGGGCAGCACAGAGCCAGCCGGCACCTATGGGTGCCAGAGCATTGCCAGCCGGGCGCCCCACTTACCTTGCCAGCCCCACTATGTCCCAGCCCTGGTGCCACAGCAGCCCAGTGCTGCCAGCACTCACAAAATTCCCGCTCACTGGGAGCCAGGGCCTGGGCTTTGGATGTGGGGCAGGGCTATGGGGTGCCCTGAACACCCCAGCACGTGGCCCTGCACCCCACACTGGGTTGTGACGGGACACTCCACACACTGGTCCCATATATTTCACCCCTGGGAACAGGGGTAGGAGCCCTGGCCATGCCTGCTGGACACGTCCCAGTCCCGGTTGGTAGTGGGGAGGCCAGCCCTGGGCTGAGGGGCTCCTGCCTTTCAGTTATTACAGTCTCAAGACGACCTTTGCTGCACTCAGGAGCTGCAACACGCACCGCGTGGAGATGGTCCATCAGGCTTGCACATCACCTGGCACCGGCAAACTGGGAAAGTCCTCCGGTAGGTTCACGCAGGCGCTGGGGGGACGAGCTGCTGATCCGCAGCAGTGCGGGTGCTTGTGGCGTCACCCCGGCTCCAGCGCCTGGCACCACCCAGCAGCATCTTCTGGAGGTGGGACAGAGCCCTCCAGCCTGGCCCAGGGGGTCACCTGCTCCCCAAAACACAGCCCCGCCAGCTGCTGGCCTTTACAAAGCAACTGAGGAGAGAGCGGGAGGCCCTTCTACGAGTCAGGATGCTCCTCTGGGCACTATCAGAAATCCCCTGCTGCTCCTCGCTGCCCGGACGCGGTCCTGCCTGCACGCTCGCACCTCTCCCTTCTCTGAGCACCAAGGAGATCTCTGCAGCTGGAGAACAGGTTGCCAAAGCGAGCTCCAACTCTTGCTTCCACATGGAGGTGAAT
>NW_009231746.1:1182-1453 GCF_000690835.1 Fulmarus glacialis
CGTGTCCGTGCCCCCCCCACCCCCTGCCATATTTGCAGCCGATGTGATGTTGCAAGTGCTTTCTAAGAGGAACCACTCTACTGCAGAAATACCGGTACTAAAGGAGTCTCTCTTCCAAGCTCACGCCACGGGGGCTGGCCCAGGCAGGAACACCGGGGATGCCGAGGCTGCAAGGGGACAGTGGTGGCCACCTTCCCTCGTGACTCCGTGCACTTCTTGCTGGGTGACGGCGGTCCCGAGGACCTGCTGCACCCAAGGACCTGCTGCCTCC
>NW_009231746.1:1570-1959 GCF_000690835.1 Fulmarus glacialis
TGCTGCCCCTGAGGGATCTGCTGCCCCTGAGGGATCTGCTGCCCCTGAGGGCCACAGCCCAGCTCCTGAGGAAAGACCGCCAGCCAGATCAGCTCTCACGTAAATCCTTTCAAAAGGGTGAAAACGCTTCCAGTCGGAAGCAGGATTTGGGTCCATCTAAACAGGAATCCCAGCCCCAGCAAAACTCCAGCAGGGAGGGAGAGAGGTTGCGACAATACCTGGAGATGCCACCCTCAACATCAGCTCCCAAGACGTCCCGAGCACGTCCCCCCGGGCAGGGCAGGCACCAGAGCGACCGCACACCCACGGGCAGGGTGTGCTGGGGGGGGCTTGCAATCACGGAGGGTGGCAAAGCCCAGCCGGGACTGCTCTTTCCTTGCAGCAACTTC
>NW_009231746.1:2867-3084 GCF_000690835.1 Fulmarus glacialis
TCCGCAGATGAGTCTGCGGCGGTTTGTGGCCAGGCTGAGCACCACCAGCCTCCCACCTCGGGTACCGCCGCGAACTGCTTGGGCATCGCCGTTGGGGGAGCAGCCTTCACCCCGCGCTTGCCACAGCCTGATGTCCTGATGGCCGAGGAGATGCAGAGCTGCCCCATGACAAGTGCCGCTTCCCGGCAGCGGTGCTGGCCGCAGCGGGTCAGGGCTG
>NW_009231747.1:0-2031 GCF_000690835.1 Fulmarus glacialis
GACACCCGTCCCCTTCCCTAAGAGCGACATAAGATGCCTCCATCTCCCCGTCTCGATCCCCCAGCCCTGGGGGCTGCGGTCAGTCCTAGAGCCCCGGGGAGTCCTCAGCCCCAGCCCCTGGAGCTGGTCTCGGTGCCATAGCCCAGGACTCCCTGTCACCATCCCGGGGAGCTGTATCGATCCCGGAGTCCAGGACGCTGCCCTTAAACCCTTCTCCTGGCTGTGACCCGGGGGTGGCTCAGCTGCTCTTGTAGAAAATGGGGAGGGGGCTGCCCAGTCTTTTCCCCCACCCTGTAGCCTGTCTCCCCATAGCAGAGGTTCTGCACCATCCCATGGGGAACTCAGGCCAGGCACATGCCCTGTCTCAGCATCAATTTTCCAGTCCCCCTCCTGCCCCTGCTACGCCTTCCCACCTCTCCCAACCCTGCAGGTATGATGCATCATTGCTGTGGCAGCTCTGACCCCAACAGCACTGAAGGCACCCTGCCATAGGTGGGCTTTGCGCGTAGGTGACAGGGATGGGAGCTGACGCCATGAGAAATCTCTTAACTTCACAGACCTTGGCTTTTGACAGCAGCGGCTGAAGTGCGGTGAGTCCTGTCCTAGACACCCAGCCTCAGCTGGAGTGTTTCCTGGGGTGCAGAACCAGCGATCCAGGAGAAGAGGCTCCTTGGCTAGCTGTCTTCATCACTGAGGACGTGCAGCACTGAAAGGTGAAGGGCAGAGGGATGCCAGCCTGCAGCCCTGCTCGCACCGCTCCTACCCACAGGCTCACATTGCAAAGAGGGAACCGTTGCACCCTCAGTCTTTGCAAAGGACATCACTGTCCCTTCATGGCATGAACGGGGGACCCTTGTGAGATGCAGGATTGGCTGGCCAGAGTCTCCACTGCCTCTCAAGCAGCAGTTACCCCTGACACGGCTGACTGGCTCAGCTCCCTGATATGGCTACCTTTCCTCTGCATTGGCATGCTAACTACTGGAAAATTATCGAACCCAGAGCCAACAGTTTCTCGAGGTAAAGGCTGGAGGCTGCTCCGAAGCAGGTCACCACACCGGGCTGGGCACACTTCCCCGGGGGAGGCTGTGAGCACCAGCAGAGGGGGGTGCCTTCACAGCCTCTTGCCTTGAGCCAAAGCTGCTCCAAATGAATGAACCCTCTGCAATTATGGATGGGGCTATGTGGGAAGGGGGCCCTCTCGGGCAGCTGAATGAAAGCAGATTAAGGCAGCAAGTGTGTTTATATGCATATGAGCTTAATCCACTAACCAGATCAATCAAAGCTGCAAGTGATACTTTTCCCCTGAAGTGCCTTGCTATTCCTGTGCCTATTCCTACATCGCTGCAGGAAAAGCTTTGCCTGGCATGTACAGCAGCTGCCCTCCTACACCTGGACCTGCTTTATCTATGCAGGGCCGCCACAACCCTAATTTCCAACCATGTTAATTGGTTAACTGTAGATTGCTATGAGAGACCTGTGGCCGTGCCAGGTATGGCAGGAAGGCCTCAATTACGAGTTGGAGCACCAATATAGTTGGGATGTGAAGTCTTGCAAAGCAGGGCGATTTAGAGATCTCTCGGTGTACTCCGGGTCACTTATCACGCTTACCCTGAATTATGCTTCACTTACACAACCTCTAAGGTTGCTACTCCAGTGAGGCAAAGCCAGCTCTTATGCTAATGTGACTATTTGTTAGTTTAATAACTCTTACTTGCATTTACTGTGCCGCTTAATGTTGTCAACACTCTTTAATTTTGGTGTGAGAGTGCTTTTACAGTGAATTATAACAGTAGAGGTTAATTTACAGAAATGCAACTTTCCAACAGGCCCATGTCCATGGAGCTTATAGCCAGAGAGATTTGTACGCCATCACACCTGACCTCACGCACACCACAGGCTGCTTACCCAGTTACTTCTGCACTGGACCTTGTATTTGCATTGGCCATCTCTACCGGTTTCTTCAGCCTGGAGTACGTCTGTGTTTCCAGATCACTCATGAGCCCTGCTGAACGTCCCAATACCCTGTCTCTC
>NW_009231747.1:2062-3744 GCF_000690835.1 Fulmarus glacialis
CTCTCCGTGTCCCGTGCCTGCAGGTCCACACTGCCTTACCTCGCGGGTATGTGGGTGGCAGGAGACATGACAGAGCAGGCAGCACACAGGACGTGAGCTTGGAGAGTTTAACTGTGAATGAAAGCACTGGGTCATTTGAGCCAGTTCAGAACAAGGTTTAAGGATTTTAAAGGTCCCTGTTTGGAAATATATGTTAGTTGGTTGTCTGTGTCATAAATCTCCCCATTTATCCTGCTGGAGCTGGATGAATAATTGAAGAGAGGTTTGTGGCTAATTGATTTCCTGATCAGTGTAAAGAAATCATGAATAATTTATCTGATGAATACTATTCAACCATCCATAAAGCTGGTCAGTTACTGAAAATAATTAGTTGCAAACACTCAATTTTTTAGCCTATGGCTTTGTCCGTTGGCAAACACACCTCACACTTCTCGCCCTCCAGCGTGGGTCCCCATGGATTTCTCCTGGGCTCGGAGCAGAGGCTGCTCTTCAAAAGAGCCTGAGCACCATGGCTCTTCTGCTCCATCCACTACTTCATGTGCCACTGGCAGGAGCTCTTTTCTGCTTCATCCTCACATTGCAAAGCTTCCCCTTCCTCCCCGTGTCCTTGCAAGTACGGGCCCTCTGGGTTGCACCAAACTTTTAAAGTAGGATTCAGCAAACATCCCCCATGCGGAATCAAGGCGTTCAGCAGCTTTGCTGGTGGAAGGGGAAAATGCAAGTGCATATGTGCGTGACACCATCTGCTCCTGGCTCTTTTCAAGTGCCAGCTTTGCTATGTTGGTTTAGTCCCATGAAGGTACCTGTGCAACCTTCAGGGCGGATGGACCGGCGAAGGGACGGAGCAGAGGGCTGGGGCGAGCACAGCGGAGGGGGAATATCCCACACCAGCTTCCAGACACGTCAGGGCAGAACCAGGCTCCAATTCCGTTCTTAAGTTTAAACCTTTAGGCAGGCCACATAAGCCTGTCACAGCCACCTCTTCTGGGTTCCAAAAAAAAGAGGGAAAAAAGAGACTTCAGGGTTTCTCTAGGATTGCTATTTATTTTCCAGTTCTTGCATGTTAAGATTTCTGGGAAAACAATCTCTGGAGGCTGTTTGATGTTATTTGCCTTCTAGCAGAAATCCTATCAGATTCTCCCGTGGTTCCCAGATCCGGCGGGGGCAGCTCCCCTCCCTCCTCCTTTTCCAGCCCCAAGCAACACACAGGCACCCTCCCCATTGAATTACCATCATCTTTCCCCTGCAGCATCCTCTCTGAGTGACTTCCTGGGCTCACAAGCAGTTGCAAATTTGTTCTCTCGGTGGCTGGGGATACCGAGCAGCAGGATCCAGGAGCTGCCTGGCATGTATGCGCTCCTGTGCCAGGCTGCTCTCACTTGGGAATGAGAATATCCTCTTCCAGTTGAAACTGGGGCGATTCAGAAACCCCTATAGAAGTCCTACTACGTTTAATTTTAATGAAAATAGGACACTTGTCCGAACACACAAGCTTGCTGTCCCCGTTCGGGTGCAGAGAGCTCCTTCCCTGTGGGAACCCCACAAGTTTGTGCCGGCATCTGCAAGCCTTGAGCAGTTTGGGGATGTGATTTTGCGGAGAGCTCAGAGGATGCCCAGCCTTGAGCAGGGCCGGTGAACGCCCCTGAACGTGAGCTGCTGCTGCTGCTGCAGCCTCGCAGGGC
>NW_009231747.1:3774-6236 GCF_000690835.1 Fulmarus glacialis
AAGTTCACAGCCTGGGACCGGGGGGCTAATTTCATTATGCAATGTTTGTAGCCAGAGTCAGGAGTTTAATTATCTCTTTCCTTTTCTTGCTGGCTCTCAGCAAAGCCACGTCTGCTCTGCTCTGTGTGATGCTCAGCCACTCCCGCGAGAAAGTGGGCTTGTTACACAGCAGGCAGGTGGGGGACGGAGGCTGCAGATCTAAAGGTTTGCAGCTGAAGTCCCTGCTTTGGGTGCTTACCTCCGGCCGCTGGTCGCTGATGCCAGGCTGGGAATTTGCACGTAGTCCTTAAGGCCCAGAGAGAGGGGATGTGCACAGTCCTCTGGGTCTGGGACCCCAGCTCCCCCGGTGCCTCGGAGCACCCCCCCGCACTGGGCTGCGGCAGCTCTGTTGCTGTGAGCAGCCCGCGAGGGTCAGGGTGCCGCCGGGATGGCAGCTCTTCCAGGCCACTCACAGCTGGTGCCGGGGGACCAGCCAACACCCCTTCTCCTTCCTTCTCTCTCTCTCTCGGGGCTGTCCTGCCCCGGGACTCTGCACGCTGCCAGGGATGGCTAACCCTGGCTGCTGGGGAGCCGGGGCTGCCAGGGCTGCTCCGCCACCTGAATTTACAGTGCTTTAATATATTCCTCCCTTCCCCTTGCAGCAGATGCTCCGTGTAAATCAGCGCCGCAGATGAGCCACGCTGCTCTACACCAGCTGGGACTTTTGGTGCTGGAAAACTTTGTTGTGGCCTTCAATAAATACGGGGAGGCATTAAGCCAGGCTGAGCTGCCTGCCAGCCCACCCTACCCACCCAGGGAGGCTCCTGCAGCCTGTGCCGGCGTCGGGTGAGCCAGGATGGTCCTGAGAGCAACGGAGAGGAGGTGCCTTGCATGTGCGCATCCCTTCGCGGGGGGAAGGGCTGTGAGAGAGGTGTCCTGGATACCCACCCTACCTTGATGCCTTTATCTTTGCAACCAGCTTTGGAGAGAGCCTGCCTGGAAGCAACGGCAGTGATGCATGGGTATTTTTCACCTTCAGATTTGCTGTTGGGCTTGTTTAGGTGGAGGATGGGCTTAATGGTCCAGGCTTAGAAGAAAGAAGGGGGAAAGTTTGCTCAAGACAACCTAATTGATCTTAATGAGACAGGAAGGGCTTTGTGCTGCAAACATCAGTGTTTGTTTTGTGGGTTTAATGTGATTTCTGGCTGGATTTGATTACTCTGGGGAAGTCCTCTGGCCTAATAAACAGAGCCGTAGGGAATTAGCACTGATAATTTCAGATGCTGCTCTCAGCCCGAAACAGCACAGTGTTCCAGGGTGGAAACAGAACCGGGGTGGGGGGCGGAAAGGTAATTGCGAATGGATTCAATCAGCTCCCAATTACCAGACAGTTTCGGCTGCTCTGGTGGGTGGGCAGCGGCCAGGGCTGGGTGCCCAGGGAGAGGGCACACCGGGCTGTGTCCTCGAGTAGGGTGACACCGAGCACCCTCAGGCACCCAACGGGGGCTGATGCTCCCAAAGAGCCAGGACATTGTCTGCGGAAAGCCTTGTGGTTTTTTTCCCCAGTTGATAATGATGAAAGCGATTGTTTTCAGGCGGAAAATTCTTTTCCAAACCCTGGGCATTTGGATTGTGACTCTCCTAGAAAACGGTGTAATTCCCGCTTTCCCCTAAACTGAAAAATGGGACTGCAGTGTGGTTTTGTGCTTGTTTTTTATTGGTATCTCCTTAAATGGAAGGGGAAAAAATGACTCTGAATCTCACAGCTGCTGCTGAAAAAGTGGTTCTCTGGAGAGCAATGTTTCCACCGAGAGGTTTCTTCATGCCTGTCCCCGTGGGCTCCCTGGGGGGCATCCCTCTCCGAACCCGCAAGGAGGTGGCTGAGCTCGTGCCGGTGACACACCTTGCTCCTGCAGCCATGGCTTCAGCCGTGGCCGAGCAACGTCCCCGAGATGCCGAGACCTGGCACGCCTTGGGAAAACGAGACCTGGCACGCCTTGGGAAAACGAGTACGGGGACCGTGCCCAGCTCCTGCTGCCATTCTCGGCGCTGCTTGTTGCACCCTCACCAGGCACCTCCCTGCTCGGCCCCTGGCACCCCCCGGCACTGGTGCTGGTGCCAGGGAAAGGCAGGCACTGCCCTCAGAGGGACACCAACCATTTGAGTCGAGTGATGCCTTCTTGTGGCAAGGGGAGGGGGAGGCAGGGGGAAGCATTTGGTGAAAACAAAGCAGAAAGCGCTTTCTTTCTAGACAAGCAAAACGTAGAGACAAATCACCGCAAGCTCTCCTTTCTTCCATCAGTTGGAGGGAAAAAAAATGCTCATTTGTCTTTTTTTTCCCCTTTCTTTCTTTTTTTTTTCCTTCCCTTTGCAAACAAAACTAATGAAAAAGAGTCTCCCTTCCTGAAATTCCTTCCCCCTCCTCTGTCCCTGCGGATGCGGCCGGTACACGGCTCTGCACAGCTGTAGAGACCGGGGCCACC
>NW_009231747.1:6609-9628 GCF_000690835.1 Fulmarus glacialis
TGCTCATTTGGCTTTTTTTTCCCCTTTCTTTCTTTTTTTTTTCCTTCCCTTTGCAAACAAAACTAATGAAAAAGAGTCTCCCTTCCTGAAATTCCTTCCCCCTCCTCTGTCCCTGCGGATGCGGCCGGTACACGGCTCTGCACAGCTGTAGAGACAGGGCAAAGCCACCTCCCCATCGTCCCCAGCCTGTCCTCCACACTCGGCCACCCCCCAGAGAGGTGCCAGCGCCCCAGGGACAGGCAGAGCCAGGATGGCAGGGGCTGAGTCACGGGGAAGCCATGCCTCTGCATACAAGAGCAATTACACGGAGCTGGTGTAGAGGAGCTGGCAGGCTGCCGGCTGCGCGGGAACGGTCACCCCTGGGAGGCGGTGGGACGGGGGTCCGGGAGCTCACGGAGGGTCTAGGGGGCAAGACTGTTCCTGCCGGGGCCGGGGCATGCCTTAGCGTCCAGCTGGCTACGCTCCATAGGAAAACCAGGAATAGTTACTGTCCGTCTCTGCCTTTTCCGCATCAGTATAGCGCTGGGTTACAGTCCACTGCTCCCCATCGCTCGGCGTCCTTCAGAGCTTGAAAAATCCCCTTTGCCGTTTTCTTGCCCCCTTGGACCAGGGTTTTGTTCTGCTCTTTGCTTTTGCTTCCCAGATCAATTTGCTGCGTTTCACATTGATTGCTGTCTATTTTCCCATTCAGGCTGTTGGTGGATTTTGCTTTTTATTGCTAATCACTGTTCCTGCTCCTCTGCTGGGGGAAATACTTCCCAGTTCGTTTTTAACTGATGTTAAGGAAGTTAAACAATATTTACTAGAGATAAATATTTTTAAATCAGGGGGTCTGGACAGGCTTCTGGTGGCTGCTTTGGCTTGCAGCTCTTACCAGAGGCCGGCGGTACCCTGAAACACTCTCTCGTACCCAAACCCATCAGGGCTGAGGCGAGGCCATGGTCTCACTGTGCGGTTTATGGTTGGAGACCGAACGGCTGTACAGGGAATGCACCGCTGGAGACCGTGCGGGCAAGACAAAAGCTCGCTGCAGAAGCCCAAGCAGCTGCAAAGTTGGGTTATATTTAATTTCAAATGCCTTGAAGGTTCCTGTTTAATTTCTGGGAGGATTTCAGACCGAGAGCTAATAGGGGTACCGTTGAGGTACACCTAAGCCTCTTTGCAGGGCACTTGCTGGGCCTCTCAGGAGCAGCTGGGGTGGTGCGGATTGCTTTTCTCAGGGAGGAGGAGAGGTCCCAGGCGGGAGGAAGGCCAGGGAAGGGTGGGTTGCACAGCCATGACCCCAGCAGCGGGCAGGGCACGGGCAGGGCAGCGGGCAGGCAGGCTTCAGGCAGCAGCGCGGCCCCGGGAGGACGAACCGCCCAGAAATGGCTTTGGAGGCAACTGATGGCCTTTCAATGCGTTTTAGAAAGAGACAAATGATTCAGGCCAGAGCTGCAGAGGAGCAATTTGGATAACAAGAACTTCTGTCTGATGAGATAGATCTGTCAGGTGAGGTTTATTAATCCGAAACCCCGGCTGAAGCTGTCAAGTCAATCAAGGACCGGAGCTGCTGGCCTTGCTCCTCGCCCTGCGAGTCAGCCGGCTTGGCGAGGCGAAGGCACGGGAAGGCTCTGCGCATCATCCCTCCTTTACCTTGGGGGTTTTTTTTAGCCATTGGAAAACTTGAAAAAAAAGAGGTTGGGAAATCTCGCCAAAGTCTCTGTTAAAAGGCTGCAAGCTCAAGCTTCAGAAATTAGGCAAGGCTAGTTTTATGGTAGGCGGTTTGACCTTCGTTCTGCCCCCATTTACGTTACGATGCAGTGTTTAGTTAAATGATCGCTTACTCCTTTCTCCTGGGGCTTTTCTCTCATTCCAGCGCACATGGAGCAAAATTAAAGTTGCGCAGGAACCACAAATTTGGCTTTTCCCAACATTTGAGAACTTAATTTGCTGCCTGAACGATGTTTTTTTAACAGAGCTGTTTGTCTGTAGTATCTTAAATAATTTGGTATTAGTTCCATTCCCACGGAATTCATGGGATAATTAGCTCTTGGTTATAAGCGAGCAGCATATAGCATCGTTACCTTCCCTAACGCGAGGCTTTGCATGTCACCGTGGTATGGTTTTTCTATTAAAGGAGGCTGGTTGGTAAATGCCCCAAGAGGCTCTCTTGATTCACATGCTGCCGACCAGGCTTCTATATTAAAAAACCATTTAAAGTTCCCCAGCAAAATGTGTGAATTAGAAAAGTTAGATTGTATTAATTCTTTCTCGAATGTCCCAAGGATAAGCAAGCCCAGGATGCAGCTCTCTGTTCCCATACGCTGCTCTGCACTAATGTGCGCTAATTTTCCTGGGGAGCTGGAGGTATCGCTGTCGAGCGGTGCTCTTACAGATAGGTTACTGGAGCTTTGAGCAGGGAAAATGGGCTTATTTTCTGCGGAGAGGATGGTGAATTTGCATCTCAATGCATACTTTTTCCTTGAAGGAATTTTCCATTGTCGGAGTAATAAATTCTTCTCGTGGGTAAACTGCTCCAACCATCTCCCCTGTGGGATGTGCGTCCCCAGTCCTCGCAGCCTCATCACGAAGGTGCTGGCAGGGAAACCCTGGCCTGGCCCAAAGGGTGCTATGAAAAGGCAAGGAGTGAAGACAAGCCATCCATGCTCTGGGGGCTGGCTGCATTGCACAAGTAGCCGGGCTGGAGACGACCGGTACGATGGGCAAAGCTGCCCGGCGTCTACCTGAGACTGAAAATGCCACAGCAGCTGGAGGATTTTGTATTCCTCCCCAAATCCCCCAGCAGCTGGAGCTGGGGAGGGGCTGTGGGGAGGGGGGCCATGAATTGTAGCTGCATGGGAAGACACGGCTCTGGAAAGGAGCAGATAATCGTGGTGGTGATGAACTGCATGAATCATTCAGAGGGATGTAATCTTGCGCCATATGTTATGTGTCAGTACGTGGAGAACGTGTCACATCCATTAGGATAATAATTGCACAGTTCATCTTCTTTTTTGGCAAAAAAAAACCCCATTCT
>NW_009231747.1:9869-10107 GCF_000690835.1 Fulmarus glacialis
TCCTGGGTGTAGGAAAGCCAAAGGCTTTTGCACGCTCACACCTTCCTCATTTACAGCCAGAAATGCTTCAGCTTCTGAATTTTGTTAAGCCTTTTCTGTGAGATTAAAACCCTCCTGCTGCTAAAGATGCCCTCCTTGCTAGGGCTCTGGAGCCGTGATCGGTGCCCCTGCCCTTCTGCAGCTCCCTGGAGGGCTGTGCCAGAGAGCCTCACGGAGCAGGATGGGTGGCACTGGCACC
>NW_009231747.1:10253-10475 GCF_000690835.1 Fulmarus glacialis
AAGCTTCACAGGGTGCCGCCGCTCCGGGCAGGAATTAGTTTTCATTAGCAGTTTTCCAGGCTTTTAGGCAACCAAGCAGCCATGCCTGAAAGACTCTGGGGTGAGCTGTCATTATCGCACAAAGGTACCTAAGCTCCCAAATCCTATTAGTGGAGAGGGAGGAGACGCGGCGAATGGCCTGAGGCGAGACAGCATCCAGCTGTGACAGCCAGGGAAGGGCAG
>NW_009231747.1:10613-10866 GCF_000690835.1 Fulmarus glacialis
ACCGTCCCCGCTGGAGACTGCACCTACCACCCACCTCCTGCCACCGTCCCTCTGGGCTCCTCTGCCCGCTCCCTGCTCCGTGAGTGCCTTTATACACGGAGGAGCTAAAATCCAGCCCCTTGGCTCCCCTGTCAAGCAAAGTTGTGGCTGTGGCTCTCCTGCCGACTTACATTGGCTTGGCGGGTGGAGGTTACTGTGCAAATTAACTGTATTTAGCCTTCCAGGTTTTTGTAAGATGCTTGATTCAAGCATT
>NW_009231748.1:0-384 GCF_000690835.1 Fulmarus glacialis
TTCAGATTCTCTCCCTCATCCCACTGGGGTGGGGGAGGGTGAGCGAGAGGCTGTGTGGTGCTTGCTTGCCAACTGGGGTAAACCATGACAGTGGGTTTTTGAAATTCTGCCATTCAAGTTTCCCAATGAAAATTTGAGGCAATTTGTCTTAATATTTAAATGCTTTACCCACAGTGAATTTACTTTTTTTTTTCTCTCCTGTACTTGTAAAAGCAGTGTTTTGGATAGCTTAATAAATGCTAAAATATTTTTAGAGCTTTTTGCACAGAAATCAAGAATTTAAACACAATAATCTGAGTGGCCAATGGCATACTGGCCTGTATCAGAAATAGTGGGGCCAGCAGGAGTAGGGAGGTGATCGTGCCCCTGTACTCGGCCCTGGTG
>NW_009231748.1:713-1743 GCF_000690835.1 Fulmarus glacialis
GGAAGACTGGTCAGGCCTTGGAACAGGCTGCCCAGGGAAGTGGTAGAGTCACCATCCCTGGAGGTATTTAAAAGACGTGTAGATGAGGCGCTTAGGGACATGGTTTAGTGGGCATGGTAGTGTTGGGTTGATGGTTGGACTTAATGATCTTAGAGGTCTTTTCCAACCTTAATGATTCTATGAGTATCTTGGTATTGAGAATCATTCATTTCAGATCAGAAGTATTCTTGTCTCTGATTACTTTGGTAGTTCACTAAATTTTGTGAAATATTATGTAGTTGAATATTTTTTTTTCTTCTTCAAGTAACTTATTCTGTTGTAGGGGAGTGATGAACATTCTATAGTTTCATTCAAGTTTTGTAAGATTAAGTAAAAAGTTCTCAATGTTTCTGTTAATTTGGGAGGAATATGTCATGAACCAAACTTAGAGACAAACAAGTCCACTTGGTGTGAACTCTTTTTATTTGCACTTATGTTTGGATACGAAAAATGGTCCTGTTGTTTCACAGCTAAGCGTGTAAGACCTGTAAATTGATTATATCGTAATTCCATACTGGAAGGAAAGAATTCTCATTTCTTTGAATCTTTTGGTATGTATTTCAGATAGTGAATGCTACAACTAACCCACTCATTTGACTTGATGTTGTCGCCCTACATTCTCTATATCCAGACTTGACGTTGCACAGCCTTTTTATAGTGTTTCTCCACTGAGAATATAGGAAACATTCTTATATGCTGTTACTGCAGAAAGTATGAGACTCCAGTGCTTCTTGTGACTCTCAGAGTATTGCAAGAACCTGCAAAGTAGAAAATAAAACTTTAGAGAACCGAGACCTTTGTGTGGAAAAGACAGTTAAAACACAGACTTGCTCCAATTCAATATTGCACACTGTTTAGCCTTTTTGTAGCTCAGATGTCTGCACCTGCCCAGCTTGCCTAGTCCATTCTCAACTCACGAATACCATGGCATGGGCTGAGAGGAGAAAGAATGCAGGCGATGGACTTTCTACTGAGATTTCTTCTGAAATCC
>NW_009231748.1:1786-32971 GCF_000690835.1 Fulmarus glacialis
CACTTTCATAGAGGACTTCAGGATTTTTCTGGCTTAATGTAAAACAGAGAAAATAATACCTTAACACAGAGATCTCTTTAGGACATTTAAAAGCTCAAGCAAGGGATTAATGGAATAAACTGATTTGTTGATCTTCACAGTGAAATTTGATCATTTCTGCTTGATACAGTTTGTCAGTGAAGTACAAAAATTCTCTTGTTATATGCTAAAACATTTAGGAAAGCATTTCTGACCTTTCTTTTTTCTTTTTTTTTTTTTTTGTGCTTTTTTGTTTGTTTGTTTGTTTTTCTTCTTTCTTTTTTCCCCTCTAGCATCCATTGTCTTGTTCAGAATGTCTTTTACCACAGGCCACTCTTTGAAACCTTTTGTGGATAGGACAGTGTTTAGGAGCTTTCCTTGTAACTTGAAGTGCAAATCTCCCGAGGATTTGGAGGGAACAAATGTAGCTGGTGGTTTGAGTGCAATACAGTAGGAAGCATTTTCTAAATTCTTTATCTCATGCTTATTCTACATGTATTTAAAGCAGTTAGGAATTTTTGGTTCATAGCCATCTCCTTTTTATAGTCTAACTGCATTTCATGAAGGGAACTTGCAGCACTTTTGCTTCTTAATTCTGGGCGGGTTTTTAATTTCCTGTTTTTCTTTTGGCGTATTGGATCCATTCAGACTGCGTGCAAGATTAGACTAATCAAGAAGTCAGATTCAGAGAGCCAAGTATGATGGAACCCTACTGTATTTGGGATTTGGAAGGAGCTTCCTGGAAATGAGATCAGGAAGGTAATGATTAAAGAGAGTGATACAGACACATACCATTCACTCTTGTCTAAGTGAAGACTTCAAGTCTGTGAGGAAATGCTTAGCTAAAAGTTTCATTTGTTTTGCAGCTTGGTGTAACCAACTTCTGTTGCCCCTATGCATAGTTCAGTGGATTTTTAATAAATAGAGTGGTATGCATTGAATTAATTATCTTTCTAATATAAACCTGACACTGATTTTTGAACTGATTTCAGAGTACCTCAATAAAAGACAGGTATCTGTTTCTTTTGCGTTGGAATAACTTTTTTGTAATTTTTTTTTTTAAATTTCTTTTGATAGCCTTTATTTCCTTCATTTATGCTGTTAGTTTTGATCTGCTGCGTATTTTTCCACATCTGTGGGATTGCTAGTTTTTATACATTGTTGTCTCATTCCTGTTACTGACAGAAGATCTTAACTTTGGAGCAGAACTGATTGATCAGTATACAGCCTGGTTACTGACACTAATAGCTGACTTTTCTTTCCTCCATTAGTAACAATAGTTCCAGATTGTCTTTGTTTTCCTCTAGATGTCGCAGACTCCCCCCACCCCCTACAATCCAATTACGTTAGAAAAGGACTGAAATAGAGACAGAAATAATTCCTGGACAACATAAGAAAATAGCCATAAAACAAAAATCTCCATTAACTTTTATTTAAAAGTCTCAGTTATATCGTGGTAAGGCATTGTAATTAATGCTAAGAGTTTTTCAGATTTGGGCACTCATAAATCCGTGTCAGATGTTATTAACAGAATGAAAGCATTTGATTGCACACATCGTGTGTGCATCCTCAGCTAAACTGTTTCTGTAATATGAAAAATCTTAATTTCACAACTCTACTCCAATATTTGACAACTTCATTTTTCAGGAAAATGCTGTCTGTGGATGCCCATCAGTTAGGCAGAGTTCCTGCTAAATTGCATCATAAGCTTATTAACTCCCATCTAATCATCCAGTCATGGCTGATTAATCACTTCTCCTGGTGCCTTGTTTTAATAAAATCTGTTTTCCGTGCCACTGACCAGCAAACTGCTGTCTAATTTTATGTGTGGGGTAGTCTTTGCTGAAGGGAGCAAAATACAGCCCTTCTCCACTGATCTGAAGGGCCTCGTGTGAAGGAATCATCACATGCAAGTGTCTTGCATGTATAATTCTCCTTCTGTGTTTAAGGGAGGGGGAAAATGTTTCCTCACAGAACTAAAAAGGTTTCCCATGCTGCAGGGAAGGAAGGCATTTTGAGGCAGGACTGCAACTGTAGCTGGTGGATTTCTGAATATTCAAATCACCTATCTCCAACTGTGGAATTCTGAATTCATTAATTACTTTGTGTTAGTAAGCAGCCAGATAACACAGAGGGCTCTCAGCTTTATCATTTTCTCATCATGGGAGGAGGGGGAAAGTAATTTCATCTCTCATGGAAATGGAAAAGAGTAACACTCGTTATTTCTTTTAATAAGTGTTCTGTATATTAATGAATAAGCCAAGTTATCAAGGTACTTCCTTAAAAAAAAAGATGATGATTGACTGTTAAATGCACTCTTGACAATTTAAGCTTTCTGATTTACACTATGGTAGCCTACTTAATAACGTATCTGAAAGCTAACAGCAGCTGTTGTAAATATGATGGGCTGAAAATGTTTTCCGATTTGCGGAACCCCCACATGTAGGAAGAGTCAGAAACAAACCAGAGCTCTCTTAATATAATGAAGCAGAGCTCTTTTAATTTCCTAGCACTGACCAGAAAGTATTCTCTTTTGACAAGTCATAGATGCAGTAAGACAAGAATTATTTTTTTAATCAAACTTCTGAGCAAAAAGTCCAAACTACAGCTTCTTATTTCTATAGTTTATTTGAGTGTTTTCATTAGTTTAAGGGCTGTCTACAGATGCCAGGCATAACTCACTGAAGTAATAAAATATTGCAGCAGTAATTTTCTTCAGAAATTCTTTGGATAAGTCTTCATCAGATAGTGGTGTGCCATGAGGAGAGACAGAGCTGTTATGTCCAGCAATGTCAGCTTGTACTTATTGCAGGTCTGCCCTTCCAAACTTTGAATTTGCATAACCTAAATGCTTCTTACTGCAAAGAGAGAAAGAAGAAAAAGGAGGAGAGAGAAAGGGGAGAAAGAAGTGGAGCTCAAAGCATTTCATGCAGTGTGGGCCTTTGTATCATGCAGATGGACTTACCGCCTACGGGTGGAAAGCTTTATGAAAAGATGAGGGAGTTTAGAGGCTCATTGTACTTAAAATCCTGACTATTCTCAGCTATTTTAGAGATGCCACACTGCTAGCAAGAGAACAGGAAATACATCAGGGGAAAAAAAAAGTGCAAAACTTTTGCAGTTAAAACAAATACTGTCATTTTCTCCTCAGTGCACCTTATTTAGCATCAGAAGTGATTGTTAGCAGGCCATTTCAAGTAAGGCACAAAACCAATAAGACTTGGCTTTGATCAACTGCACTTTGATCAAATGTAAGTACTGGAAAAAATCAAGAGTGCAGGCGCAGTATTTTTGCATTCTGCTTATCCTCGGGGGGGAGGCAAAGACAGGAATAAAATCATTATCTATTTCAAATCACAGAATCGTAACAAGCAAATATTTCTAGCCTGGCACATGGGTTCTTCTTTTGGGTGTGCCATATTTGGAATGAGGATGTATGAGGACGTATGGAATAAAAGCAAGTATTTTTATCATTCCAGACAAGTTTCCTATTTTGCAGGCCTTTTTCCAGCCTTACCATGACCACTGGATCTCTAGTGTGCTCAAAGGTTTCTTTCCAGGATGATGGTCAGGAAAAACTGACTTTGGGGGAAAGAGAAATTAATTTATTTCTTCTCAGTTAAGTTTTCTGATCTAGGTTGCATACAGAGAAGGAGCTAAACCAAATAGGCATGGAAGCACAGCTTTTGAAGCATCTTGGAGACAAAAGTCTGCAATGGAAGACAAACCTGGGCTGGAAGAGAAGACATATTATCAATTAACTTGTTGAATATTAAATTCAGGAAATCAAGGTGTCTATGAAGATAATCAAGTGTTGTAACAGAAACAAAAATACAATTCAACTTGGAATCTATCTAGTTCTATTCTAGTTATTCTCATTTTGGTTATCTCTATTAGAGAGTTTTAGATGGAGGTTTTGCTGTATGTTCTCAGTTTCCTCAACTGAGAAATGGAAAAAAAAAAATCTTATTTTTCTAATAAGATTTTCCTGCTTCAGTTCAGAAAAATGAGTATAAGCTTAGAGGAAGATGTAAAATCCACTAGCTGGAATGCATTGCTTCATTGAGATTTCAGGTCACAGTCCCATCTGTGGATAGTGGCAGTGTATCTGGTGCAGTTTTCATAAACAGTTGTAGAGAATGTGATTAACCATAGTCTAACAGCTAAGATTCTCCTGTACTGTGTGGAATAAAGTTCCTTAGTGTTTTTATATGCTGCTCTGTATAGCTTACTTTCCAGCTTTGTGCACTGGTAATTAATGTTGCTGTATTAGTGGATGTTAAGCACATGTTCTGTGAGCTTGCTTTATGTCAAGATTTAAAAAGTGAGTTTGTGAATGACTCTTCATAATGGTGAAAATTTCTCTTCATCTAGTTCATGACTCCTTATGAGAAGAAAAAACAGGGGTAACAGAACTACCTTCCTGCTGTTTTAACTGGCTTTTACGTCTGGTTAATGTAGTGCTGGATATCTACAGCGCTCAGAAGAAAATGTTGGAAAACCAGCCCTCCAGTTTGGATTAAATGCATTTAAAATGAAAGCTTGGCTGAAAAGATTGGAGCTCTTACGTGCCTCTGAAGAGGAGTCAGCAAATGCAGATCACTCTCTGAAGTTTCTGGATTAGCATTGCAGTAAATGATTAAATCATGGCTGTATGTTCTTTGTGGAGGACTTCTTACTGCAGTTATATGAAATTCTGAGGGAGGTATTAAGACTCTGTAGTATAGTGTTCTCATCTAGTTCAAGAAGAGAAATTATTTTGTAATTCTAAATGCCGTCTTTGATCTTTTGCTTGATTCTTAGAACAGTTTTGCATCCTTGTTCTTTCTCCTTACAGCACTACCTGTATTCCTTAGACACATAGATGTATGGGTGGCATACCATTTTAGTATCCATAAAGCACTACTCTCTAGTTTGAAGTGTCATATTTTCTACTCATTAAATTAGTTATGTTGATGGCTACTTGCTAGCAGTAGGCAGTGAAATAATTTTACGTTGAAGTTAGTAGCCTTCTGTAAAATGATTAATTATTGTAGTGTAAGTAGCCCACAATCGCTGAGTAAATTCTAGAGACACTGTATCCTCCACCCTTTTGGTAACTCTGGTGTTCTCATGGCAAGGTAATAATTTCCCGTATTCAGAACTGTCAGATGCCAATGAACCCAGTAAATTTTGATATCTAATGTTAGCCAGTGTCATGTTCTTTTCTTCTGGAAAAGTCTTCTGAGTACCCAGATACATGTGGAAGGAATATTTCTAAGTAGCATACTGCATTTGAGGTATATATGTTTTAAGATGGATTCTGCTTCCTCTACTGGAGGAAATATTGTAAAGGTAGATAGTCTTTGGATAAAGAAAAAGAGAAAAATTAGTATATATTTACCTAACTGTTTTCTTTTTCTAAACAATATGACTTAGTGATCAGGAGAGAAGATCAGCCAAAAGAGGAATAGTTATTGAATTCCATGGATTTGGATTTATTGTGACAAGGCAAAATTTACTGTGCTTTATAAAATAAATGATTGTACTGTTCTTTCAGACCATGGTTAACATAATGATTGATTGAAAGAAAGTAGTTTACAGTGTAAGATACCACAGTGAGAGGGAACTTACAGAAGTGACTGTTGTCCCTCAAGCGGGGTTCGTTACCTGGTGTGCAACAAGCCAGTCTCACACACAGAGCTGAGATATTTGTTTATTTCATGTCTGCGCAGAGATGTGTGCTGGGTGGTAACTCCACAAAGCTAGCACACCAAAATACAAAACAAGTCCTTATTTATATCTTAAAATCAGCTAACTACTGCCCATTCTACAAACAGATTGGTTTTTATAATTTTCTCATTACCATTTTGCTTTGTCATTCTCAACATTAACTATGCATGTTCAGTGGGTAAGGGGATTAATGTGGTAGGGGGAGATTTCAGCAGTAGAGGTGTGGTTTTCACATTATAATTAGGATAGGTTAACTTAGGACATGATCTTTGAGGAACTTGGCACAATTTTTACATTTTGAAAGACACTTGATTTATCTCAAGTTCATGCCCACTGGTTCATGACCATGCATTCCTTTCTTGTTCTAAAAATCAATTTATCAGAATATCATGTTATAACGATTCCTGGAGTATCTTAATTATTTACATGATTTATCAGCTTTTCCCTATATGACCATACTACATGACTGTCAATCCCTCCCTGTCAATCCCTCCCTGCCATCCCCTCAACCCTTCCTGAAGTCTAAACCTTCCTAGACCAGTTGGAAGATCTATACCTCCTAACAGGTCAACAGCTCAGCAAAACCTAAGTAGAGTAATTTATGGTAAGAACAGGTAATTCCAAAGTCCAAGGAGCATTAAGCGCTCCAAAGAGGGAGGTGACAAGATGTGGTCTGGTAGAAGGGAAGGTTAGACTTTTTTGTTTGTTTGTTTGTGGGGTTTTTTGTTTGTTTGGGTTTTTTTTGTTGTTTGGGTTGTTTTTTTTTTTTTGTGGGTTTGGTGTGGTGGTTTTGATTGTTTGTTTTTTGTTCTCCCCCTGGATTAATGACTAACGCGTACATAGCAAAAGGAGCTTTGAATCTTAGTGTTTCCTGAATTTCGATGAATACTGGGAAATCCACGGGAAAAGGGATTCCTGTGGATTCTAGTCTGTGAAGGCAGACAAAAGATGGAATTGTCAGTACTTAGATGTGCTGTGAAGCATCTGCTTGCTTGTTATCTGAATGATAGCTTAGATCTTAAATACAAACACTAGGCTGAGATATCCATTGTTTCCTTTTATTTCTGTTTATGTGAGCTTTACATCTATTTTGTCTACATTAGGACAATTACTCTTAGATATGAGTAATCTTATTTACTTTTAGGTTTACCTAATATGCATTACTAGGAATTTCCAGGCAAGTAAATATATTATTAGGTCATGCTTATGCCTTTTTTTCGCCCCAAAATGGGATACTAAATGTCTTGAAGGTCACAAGTCTTCTGGAAAAGGTTCCATAGGGTAAAAGCTAACAAAATTTTATCTCCATACGTTGCACAGGCAAGTTTTAGAACTTGGGACAAAGTGGTCTGTAAGAAAGAAATGTCGTCTTGTGACTTTCCGTGGCTGGAAAAGCTCTCCCACAGATGGCTAGAGAAAAGGGAGCACAATGGATCAGAGAGGGCTCTGAAGAGGCATACAGCAGAAGGCCTATAGAATATGGCTATAATTAAAAATGCAAGATTTTATTGTGGTGTGCCCTGTACCATGCTTTCAAAAGCAGATCTCTTTGGATGCATTTATAGTCTCTTTCCTGTATGACCACCATGTAGGTGTCAAACTGTAGGGTTTGACAAGTGTACATGCACAGTTCAAGTGATTATCCTGAGAGAGTACTGAATAAAGGTGCCTTTGGCATATGCCAAAGCCTGTTGACAATTTTACTTAAAGATGGGTATACCAATGCAGATTTAGTGTGTACAGTTTATAAATACTTGGCAAATACTGCACTTGACTCTTGAAGCTAACTGGTGTCATTAAAATAAAGTAAATGGACAATTCAGCAATTATAAGGCAATTGTTTGTACGACTGATAATGTACATTGAGCTTTGAGTGGATTCTTTCTGATACCAATTGTGGCTTTCCTGTTCACTTAAACTTTGGGACAGCGAGAACTTCTCAAAGCAAGGCAATAAAGCATGAACGAATTCACCTCTTTCTAGCATTGTCACATAGTCAAATTACTTGTAATGCTATGTTCTCTGTGCATATGCAATTTTAACAAAACAAAAGATGTATCAAAAGCAAGGTAATAAATGAAAGACTTGTATGTGAATCTAACTTGGCTGTTCCTTACTCCTTTTTTTAAGACATCATAGTTGCATTGTTTGCATTTAGATTTAAATCATTGCTTGCTTTTCTAACTTATCAACATCTTACTGTATCTTTTCTTATATTGCATCTGTTTGAGAACACTAGTTGTTTTTTAGGAGGGATTTCTGCAGCTATGGTTGATAACAAAAGTCACAGTAAAGATTATAAAAAAAAACCTTAAAATAGAGACAAATCACAGGATTTCTATCATAAATCTAAATGCAGTCCAAATCTCAGAAGAGAGGTAGGAATTGTCAAATTAACAAATGCTTGTAATTTTATCATGTTAATTAGTTGACAGGTCAGATGGTGTTTTCTAACCTTCGTGTGCTAGCAGGACTGAACAATATTGAAAATATGAAACTCCATTTTAATTGAAACGTATATTAAAAAAGTGAGAAAATTTACTTTGAATAAAATTATTTTAATAGATGAGAACTAAATACATTGCCTTTTACTGCAGTAATTTCACAAGTAAGCTGGCATCCACATACTACTGGTTTTGAAAATTGCTCGTGGTTTGCACTAAGCTATCTTAAATTATTGCTAAACTTTTATGTGGCATCTGCTAACAAAAGGTCAATGTGTACCCGCAGTAAAACCACAGAAGGCTTGATATGCTGCAGGGTTTTCTGTGCTAAGTCTAGAGACATCTACTTCAGATATGGCACCACTGCTGTTGGTGCCAACTAGGTTTTTAATAGGTAGTGCCGTACTAACCTTTCTAGTAGCTGAAATGTGTTCTAGTAGATATTCTCAATCCTTTCTGAGACTGTAAGATGGTCTAAAGACTTCTTAGAGAGAGTAATTTAAAATCTGTTTCCTTAATGAACCTTGAAACAGTTTTGTTAATACAAAATCTTAAGCTTTCAGAATGATTTTCTCATTCCCCATAGGAAAAATGAATGACATTTTGGTGTGCTGTTCTCTGTTCTTATGCAAGATATTCTCTTATGCTGCAGGTTGTAGGGTCAGGGTTTGACAGGTACCCCATAATTTTACCTTTCATATTTATGGCATTCATTAAAATGGCGAACGTTGAATAGCAGCCATGAAACCTTTTCAAGTGAATAATGTTCACTTATGACACAGCTTTATTCAAGAGAAAATGGAGATATGGGAAACTGTGTTCTGTATTTTTGACTGGTTGGTGCTGAATACAATGTGGAATTAATTCAGCATCGGTCTTCATTTGTTGCCTATTATCTGATATTTAGATGGACATTTTGAGCTTCCAGAATTTGAAGTGTTTCCCATAAAATAAAGACAAAAAGTGAGGTATTGGCATTTTAAAGAGGAGATGCCAGGAGAATAGCTTCTACTCATAAGTTTTCTTTCATACTAGATACATTTCCAAAAATGTGAAATGTTAACTTCAAAATAGACTTTGATACGCTGTTTTTAAGGAAAGAGATTTACTGATTTCTTGCTTTTTCTTTCTACAGCTAGTTGATGTGGAAAAATGGGTATGTGATTCTGTCTTTTATTCACTTGATCCCAAATGTTTCATGTTGCCACCGAGTCTAACCTGTCTGTTTTGATACCCTCTGTGTTCATGACCCTTCAACTTGCATGGCTCAAAAAAGGAGGCGAATACGTGATCATGTAGGATCTGGTCACTCCTGAATTGTCATACCAAATTTCTTGCTACCACAATGACTTTTTTCTCTTTTAATTTGATCGTAGAATTGTATAATATAAACATATGATTATTGCCTGTCAGTTTTGAGCCTTGCTGTCTAATGTTACAACTCCATTCTGTAACCCACCCTGTCTTTTCCAGTGTAGACACTGTAATCCTAAAATGCATGACAGTAAGATAGTTAATACTGATAAATAACATGTGACGCTGTATCTAGCTGCAAATCATATATGTACGAAATATTTAATGATGGAGAACAGCTGCTACAGAATAAAAAAATCGTTCATAGATCTTAGCAAATAAAGTCAAAGCACAGTTCTCTGCTGAATGTGGTGTTAAGGCCTTTCCTAATGTGTCTGTGTATACCATGCATATTTGTTTGGGCATCTGATATAACTCCCCTATATGGGACATATTTATGTTTGTTTTTCTCCAATGTAATCTCTAACATCTGCATATGTATGAGTTAGTGGTCATAAAAGTGTGTGTAGAATTGTTTGTTCACATTTAAAATGTTAGAAGCCTCTCTGAAAGCTTGGACCATAATAGGCCTCCTTGGTTTCTTGATACTTAATCTGAGCTGCACATGACCAGAAACAACCTCAGACATCCTTTGGTATATGGCCAATAACATAGCTAGAGCACTGGTCTCACTTTATTTCAGCCAGATGTTATAGAGTTTTAATCTGTGATTATTACATGTTTATAGTAAGTAGTGACTCAAGTTATATAGCTTGCTTGAGATTCCTGTAGGTAAGTACATTGTTTAAATGGTGGCTTAGGCTTTTGAACACCCTTTCTACTCATGTATTCCCAACTATCTCTGTCATGTGACGTATATATGTAGATGTTTATAATATTAATTAAACAATAACTGTAGTTAAGTATTAATTTTAGCTAATTGTATCAATATGACAGCATTATCCATATTCTGTGAATCTGATATTTGTGACAACCAGCAAATTTTTATATGGATTGATTTGGAATGTTTTTGAGCCATAATGATGGTCAGGTTATCTTCTCATTTTGTCCACCTTTTTAATTACAAGTGAGAGGGCTTGGTTCTAAATCTTTAGATTCTATGTTTTTATTCCTATGAAGAATTCTGCTATAAAGAGAAAAATAGCAATAAAAACAAAGTTCGGTAGTATACAGGCACCTGGCCTCATACTTCATGATGCATGAAAAATTGTAAGCCAGAAGTTTACTGGTTACACTCTGACATGGCTTGTTTTTGACTGAAATATTCAAAGAATGTGTTCTTGGAAAATATAATATTACCTGCATAAATACAAGTCAGATCTGCCTTTTTTTTAATTCAGAATTTAGTAATGTCAAAATCTTACGCTTTGGAAAGACTGCTTCACAGAAATGTGTCCTTAAACCATTTTAAAAAGAAATGGTTCCCATGACAGCAGAGCTAAATGTTTCGTTCCGAGTTACATTGGCTAAAGACTTTTCCTGATAGACCAATTCTGTAATCCAGACAACCTCCCATTTGATGGTGATGGAGTGGGTGCTGGCTTTACTTCAAATATGAAATTATTCTACCTCAGATAGCAGCTTTTACCCCCCTCTGTAATTCCAGAGTGTTACCAGAGGTCTTATGGTGGACTGCAGATGTACATGCTGAATTAATGCAGCAGAAGGCTGGCTGTTGCACAGCTGCATTGTCACTGAGGCCAGACACCTCATTCTGATACATATACTTCTTCATAAGCCATTTTCCAGTGTAGAACACCCAAGATGAATGCAAGTGTGTTCAGTTATGTCTAGGTGTCTGTGGAGGCCTTCAAGCCCAAGCCCACAGCCCAAGTTAGACAAGCTTCATGTCAAATTAATGACCAAATTAATAACTGTACCTTGCTGCAAGCAGTTTTGTGCCGTTCAAAGGATAGGCTAAAGTCATCCACTTCTGAGCTGTTCCAGCCTGTAAAGTGTGCTAATGAAAATTTTGGAAGGAATTAATCCGGTTTTGCTGTGCTCTTCCTGTTGAATAACTGTCATTCTTCTGGTAATTTTGTTCCAAAATCTTTTTTCTACTGTAAGGCACGTGCTGGCAGTTGAAGCTAGGTAAGAATTAAGTGGGCTTAAGAAATTCCTTGAACCTTTGGCTTTTTCCTTTTGTCTCTCAGCAGGTGTTACTGTGAGGGCTTGTAGGTCTGCTTCAGTGCAGAATCAAAGATTAGTTTAATATGTCTCACCAGTCATAAAAACTAATGGAAGTGAGGCTTAGCTTTTCCATCCCAGCCCCCACTTCATATTTGAAAATGGCTTTTCGGGGGGGGGAAAGCCCAACATTTGATCAGAGGGATTTACTAAATTTCAACTGAAAGTTAGAAGACGCCGAATATATCTTATTTACAGAGAAAATAGCAGTAATGAAATAAGCTGAAATTGAATAATGCATAGTGAAAGGAATTCCTTTCAACGTGCCTGTCATTTTTTCTCTTTTAATATATTTATGAAATAAAGGAAATAATTTTAAAGTGTCTGTTGCTGTGAATTAGCAACTATTGGTGTTGGTTTGCAAATTTGAGATTTCAAGGTGGGTGCTGTATACTTTAAGGGTTTGATTTTTAGAGGAATTCTGTTCTTGCAAAAGCACCTGAATATCTGTCTTGACTTTCAAAACAAATGCTTAGCACTGTAACAGAACTCACTGTAAGGAGCGGAAATTTTCTAGGGCATCTATGGGTTCCAAAACCTCGCCTTTTTTACACATTTGCCAACATATGGCTGGTGAATGATTTTGAAAATTTGACATTAAGAGGCATCAAGAATGATTGTTTTCAAGACAGATTACTCTGAAGAGCTTTTTACCTGAATGGAAACCAAGTGTATTGGTTCTTAAGTTTAGAGTGCAAGGGACAAGGATTTTCATCCTTACACTGGCTAATGGCAAAGCTGTGCTAACTATAACATTGTAGGATTGTCTGCAACTTTTAAATAGACAGAGGAACCTCTTCTGCTGAAGGTAATGGTAAATCTTTTCCTCTTCCCCTCAAATAGTTATTGTGTTAGCTCAGTTTTATGCCACTAGTAAAACTAATTTTCAGTTTCTTTGGAGAAAAGAAACTTGCAGAGTAAGGAAACACACTTCAGACACTTTTCAAAAGAACTGCTTTCATTAGAGACTTCTGAGTTGAGAAGAAGTAACTAAGTCATCGCTTTGAGGATAGTGTGGACTGGATAAATATAACAAGAACTTCTAAGTGGATTTTGACTAGAGGAAACAAGCTAGTGACCTGCAAAACAAAGTTTCATCAGAGAGAAATGGTTGCAGTACTGTCTTCAGTACCATTAAAGTAATTAATTGCACATTCATGCTTTATAATTCAATCATTAAATGAATTATCTAAGGATTTTTTTTTTTTTTTTTGAGCATTTTTTGTTCACACTAAGTTCGTTTACTTAAATATAGATTTCTTTGTCAGATACTGTGGTGGGAAAATAATGCTAATTGTGCACAAATATTTAATCCTCCAGCTTAAAGAATTTGAATTCAAATTTTAGATATAACATAGACTGCAGAGGTGAATCAATGTGGGGAGTAATATCAGCAGGGTTAACATAGGATCACCTGGTTATTCTCATACAGATCTTGAAGGAAAATAGAAGGAGATAGCACTATATGATGTTAAAATGAACAGGCATATCGAAATGGAGTGACTATGGAAATACTGCTTAAAATGTCACACCTATAGTTTCAACCACATCTGCAGTTCCATCCTTAGTGTACTCTGTATTGTAGTGGATGCTAATTGCAGCCCAAGTCTAATTCACATCACTGAGAGAAAGTAATACAAACATTTTCTAAGTACACTTTTTCTTTCCAGAAGAAATCTGTGTGGAAATCCGACTGAAACTTATTTTAATAGAATAGTAGCATTTCCAACTGTATACTAGGATTCCTTTGGTATTTCTCCTTCAGTCCATATTATAGATCTCACAATTTCAAGCTGTGTTCCGTGTATTACTGTGAATTGCAGCAAACTGTCTACTTTCAGTTTACTTGTTTTCAATATTTCTTGATTAGGTTAGTGTAAAGATCTGATATTTCTCTGTAAGCAAATACAATACTACAAGAATAGTATGAAAGATATAGTCAGGAGATGATCTCTAAATTAAAAGGATTTTAAAACTAATCTTGGCAACTTTGCTATCAAAAATTCCAAATAAAATAGCATTACTACTTTGCTCTTTTCATCTAGCCAGAGAGACCAAGAATTAAGGTGAGATTATGATTAAGTTAGAAGGTGTTTGAACAATCATAGTAAGTGATACGCTACTCAAAAGCTGTTCAAGGAACCAAATAATATAATAGCCCCAAACAGCTGTAAATATTCACATTAACAACATCGTTAGTGTCCTCAGATAAAGCTTCAACAGGTTTTAAATTCTACTTATTTATTTAATTAATTTTGAGAGGGAGAGAGAACAGTAAGGATGATGGATAGAATGATGGGTGTTTTGTGCCTCAAATCTAATAATTGGAGATCCTACAAAAAATCGATGTCTTTTTTTTTTTTTTTTTAAAGTCATGTTCCAAGCCATACAGGTAATCTGGCTTCACAAGGATGATATATGTGTGACACTAAGGACTCTTATAGGCATTTGTCCCCAAAAGATCAGAGAGCATATGCATCTGAAGACTTAAGTCAGTGGAATATGATTATGCAGTTGTTGGTTACATTCAATTGCCAGTCCTACCTCTCAGGATAACTTCTGATAAAATTGGATGATAGAGAAACAGATGCATGTAAAACTCGTAGCACGTTCCAATTTCTTGAACAAGTGAATTCTAAAGGTGAAATGGTCTTTGATGGATGTAGTCATTAAATTTGCATTGATTTCAGTAGGACAGGATTTAAGAGAGACACTTATTTGTAGTCCAGAAGTATGTATGTCAGAAGTCCAATTATTACCTTGCTTCTGGCTTCTGAATGCTCAGTAGAGAACCTCCAGTGGATTCTTGAATTTCAGTGTCTGATACAATATAGTGTTCTGTACTTAGTTCTTAACTGGTTAGCTCTCCAGATATTGAAAGCGCTTTAGGCATTTATGCTGTAGACAGTGTAGGGTTAGCAAGTTATTTAGACTCCTAATTGTAGTTAAGGCAGAGAATCAAACACTTCTAGTGCGTAGTTGGTCCCATCCTACAGAAAATGTCAGCTTAATAAATCAGATGAATCACATTCTAGAAATGACTGTTTCTTCCCTGACTGTAAAGTAAGTCTACACAATTAGCTGAAATCTACATGCAGAAGACTGAGCTTGTTTTTAATAGTGTTTCATACTGGATATTGCATACATCTGTATGGTTTGTTAGAGTGTGTAGAATGCCACATTTCAAATGTAAATGTGACCAAGCTCTACTATGATCAGTGCAGTTCCACCGATGGCGTAGGAGCTTTGTGTATAACTAAAATAACATGTCATCACAATTTGATCTCTTCTTTTACTTTTAGCTGAATTAGTGTTCAAGTGTACAACAATTATTTGTTGTACTTAGTGACTGTATTGGTCTGTCTTTTCATCACTATAACACTTTGGTGTTAGCATTTGGCAAACAATACCTTTCAAGAGCAATGAATGTTAGTATGACATTAAGAATAGACCTTGAAATCTCTGTCTGCTTGATTTTCAAATACACATTCTGAATTGCTAATGTTAGTCCAGAAACTGATGTGCGCTGTCATTCTGAGGCACAGAGAGTAAGTGTGAAGGAGCAGAAAGTTCTTCCCTCTGCAGAGGATGAGTTGGGGAAATTTCTTGTGTAACAGCCTGTTGCCTACCTGAAGTGCATAATTTCTGTTGCTTTGCTTCAGAGTTTTTTGTTTGTTTGTTTTCCAAGCTGAAAGTGAATGTTTTTCAAAGTAAGCATTCTCCTTTAGCTAAGAAGGGATTTGGTCTAAAAACCTTGGAGAACGTTCTTGCAGAAGGGTGTGACAGGAGTAACTGGAACCCTCTGCCTTGTCCATTTGCTGGTAGCTTGGCAGCTGAGGCCATCACAGTTCATGGCAGGTAACTTCTCAGGCTTTGGCCTGAAGTTTCACAGGGCCATTCTCTTCACATTCATGGACATAATGTGCATTTAAGTGTTTGCCATGAAGAGAAAGCATTTTTACAACAACTAAGTTTCAGAGTATTTCTTCCCTTGGTGGTTTTGAAGCAGTAGGTGGATATATGTTTTTCAGACTTCCCTCACCCACTGTTGTCTTTCAGGTTTTCTAGCTTGAGGAGGACTGCTCATGGCACTTTCTGTCTCTAAGAATGACATGTAAATCATCTTCAAAATTATTAAGGAACCAGAGTAACTCTAGAGAACACGATATGACAGATGCAAACAAACAGATGACAATTGTTTCTCTCTCATTTGTTACAGTTCATTTAATATGTCAACCAAAGAGAATGAATTGTTAAATCTGGTCTTCCAAAAAAATCCAGCACAAGAAGCTGCTGTATCATTTTAGTAATCAAGGGAAGAGATAAACTATTCACTTTAATTTGAAGCTAGTTAAGAGTTTACAATCAAGCAGTTGAAATAAATTATCAAAAACAGAACCAGAAGGTTTCACAAAAGGACTGTTGTTTAATGTACTTGTAATATGCAAAAAGCAGTGGGGTTGCGTGGTTCTCAGAATAACATTTCATAGAAGAATGACAGCTGGAAGACTCTGAAGTCTTTGATGGATCTAATCTCCTTGATGAACTGACAGCATGATGGCAAATGAGATTCAGTATTGACGAATATAGGAAAGGTTATTTTGGAATGAATCATGTAATTAACTGGTTTCTATATTAATGAATTTACACACACACACTCCACGGTAGACAGCTCAGCAAAGACTTCTGATTAGTTTCTGGAGCCATCTAGTAAAAGCAAACAAAATATTGGGGTGACAAGAAATGGGATGAATAATAATGCCAAAATGATCATACTGTATTTTAAATCCTTGGTTTATGGGGATGGTGGACAGGGTGCATGATCTTTAGTTTTGGTCAATCTGTTTCCAAATGTCTAGCTACCAAATAGAAGACTTTCTAGGAGTCTGTGAACATTTTGAGATCATTAGATTAGACTTTTTTTTTTTTTTTTTTTTAGCTAGAACATCTTGTACATCTTTGGGAACAGATACTTCTGTTTTAAAAGCATGTATGAAATAAAAGCACCCAGTCTTGCTTGGGAGTTCTCCAGTTAGACTCGCCTTTCATGTGGCAAACTTCAGTTCTCAGCTTCAAACTTTGTGATATCAAAACATGAACTGATGAGGTCAAAAGAGGAAAAGGTGGCCATGGAACTCTCACAAAGAAAACCAAACCACTGCACATAACATAACATATCACTCTCCCTTTATTCTTGAGCACCTCCATCAAAATTAACCTAAAAATTTCCATAATCTTCTGACATCAGTCATGTGGCACTGAATTTTTTTTTTTTAACCACGGCATGAAATATTAGTAACGTTTTAATTTCTTAATTTATTGTGCATTTACATACGATATGTTACTACAATAATGGTGTTGCTCTCCAGCACTGCACTTCGAATGCAAGACTTTACAATTCGCATTGTACTTAGTTAGAAACTATCTGCAGAGCAAGTTGTTTGAGATGATCAGATATAGTACCTGTTTTACCTGTACTGTGTTTTATCTTTAAGCAATAAGTATTTATTGTGCTATATTATTTAAAGTAAAAAAAATCTGAGAAAACTATTGCATAAAAGAATGATGAAGCCTTGTTCTGAGCAGCTGTTTTGCTTTCTAGCACCAGCTATAATTATGCTAATTGCAATGATAAATGTTCCTTTTAAGTGTGGTTTGCAGTTCTGTGTATCCCACTCACTTTTTCAGGGAAAACAAATCCCATTTTTAAGCACCTGAAAGCAAATACTCATTTCACATTTTCTCTTTTTTTCTCCTTCTCATGGCTCTACAGAAATTTATGATGAAGGTAAGCAAGTTAAACATTTAGTATTATACTTTCTGTGAATTCCTACAATTTAATTTAATTCATTCTTTTTCTTTATTTTTAACATCAGCATCAAACTTGCCTTCACTAAAATAGCACATACTGAATTTTCTAAAAATTTGGTTTTAGAAACCACGCTGACTCTAGTTTGGATTGGAGTTAGAGTTTATTTAGATCATGAAGGACCAAAGGCAGGCACCTTTGTGGAAAGAGTACTCTGGGACGGCTTCTCTAATTCTCAATTCATCCTTACCCTTTCAGTGAGAATGCAACACTATCTGGTAAATAAGAAATCTTGAGACAATGAATAAATAACAAAAGTCCCAGTAAAACGTTTGGGCGTTTTGGAAAGTGGGGACAACACACTGTTTCTTCTGTCGCAAGAATGCTGTTGTGATGGTATGGTGTCTCAGTGGGGTGAGTGGGGAGCCCTTGGGCTGGGGGTCACTGGCTCTTCACTGCCTCAGGTTAGTAAGCATATGCAGGATGCTTCTCAGTGCTTTTTTTTTTTTTTTTCTTACTATTATTAAGACTGTGACAAGGCACTTAGTGAACCTCCAAACATTTTGAATAACTGACATTTGAATAATTAGCTGTGATTATAGCCAAGATGTGTTTGTTATCCGTTTTCTACTTTTTCCTTTAATTATCAACATCTATTCCGAATTCATCTTCTAAAATGATTTGTTTACTGATTTTCATCCCCTAAGAGTTTGCTGTTCTATGGCATGGTCTTGCTTCATTGTCATTCTCCAAAAGGGAGGAATTCTGGGCTAGATAAGCAGTGCTATTTTAAGGGCTGGATTTAATGATGTCAGAGGAATTTTCTTAGCATGACTCCTCTGCTGATCCATCTTTTCTTCCCACTTGGCTGTCTGTCTTATTCCTTATCTGTGAGTTTCTTTCTGAAGTGACAAGGGTAATTCACATTCCTTGTATCATACAGCAACAGAAAAAGTTAGGCACAATCCTTAACCTGTGAAAAAAGCCTCCCTCCTCCACTTATTTAGCTCTAAAATAACCAGGAAGATTTTTATTAATTCCTTCTATCTCCTATGCAGTGAAGGAGGAGGAGTATGAGGGAAGACAAATCTTCACTAGGATAAGGGAGAAATCAATAAATTTTATCCTCTTGGGCAATTTTTTTCCAAACCCCTGAAAGTGCTTGAAAGTAGGAATTTGTAATGGAAGTATTGCCTCAGCCATAAATATAAATGTTTGTTTTACATAGAAGGCTGGAAACAGGTGATCAATATTATTTATTTTTGATTTATTTTCACTGCTATATCTGCTTTTCATTGATGTGAAGTTTCCCATTGCTGGGAAAGTGATAACATAAATGTAGTGTTGGAAATATGAGGTATATTTGAAGTGTTTCTAATTATGTGATTGTTTATTCTGCCTTCTGACAGGTCGCTATTAGCAAAATTGGGATCATTTAGCAGGGTGCTAGCACACATGTTTATCATTATTACCAATGATTCCAATCTTCCTAATATAGATAGTAAAATATCTCAGTGTCCTTAACTGAATAAGACACACTCATGATTTTTATTGGCCGGTTGATTTATTCAGGTTCAGATTTTTATGTGGTATTTATATAAAGCATAATTACACATTGTAATGCAGCTTTTAAAGCAAGTTATCCTTAGGAAACCTATAGTTTAGCTAAATCCTTTTTTTCTGTTCTTTGGCTTGGCATGACACATAAAATAGGGGCATGACACATAAAATAGGAGGTAACTGCTGATCATGTCAATGAAAGAAGTTTGTTTTGTTTCTTTTTTCTTTTCTTTTTTTTTTTTTTTTTGGTCACAGTGGCCATCATTATCTAAGATTAGGTACCAGCATTCATCAGTCATACTAATCTCTGTACGTGAATTTTTGCAGCACTTACTGTTTTGTAGTGAATTCCATGAAAAGTCAATCAACTAAATAGTGATTTAAAACTAAGGTGTAAAGACTAGAATATGTATAGCATGTATAAGGTCTTGATAGGTTCAACTTCCTGTTTGTTATTCCGTCGTAACGTGGTATATAGGCTATAGTGAGACAAGCGAAGAGGTTTTAGACTGGTTTGAATTCGCCCTTTGGTCTTGCTGTTACTTGATACGAGCAGGGTGAAGGAGTATATTACCACAATGCCACATGTCAGTGAATTGATTTAATTTGCATCTTTAAATTCTAAGCAACTAAATGCTGTGGGTTTGGCGCCAACCACTGGAAATGGCAGCTGAAGAGCACAGTGATTGCAGAAGGGTCTCATTAGCATTTTTGCTTTTTGGTAGAAGAATTCAAGGCTTCTGGGCCTGGATGCTGTTACCCTGGAAAGGAAATTCTGTCTTTTTTTTGTGTCAAGATTTTTAAAGAAAATGGATACTTCTATGAGCAAGAAGAACATGTAAAACTCCTTGGCTCACACTCTGTAGCTTTGTTTGTAGTCTTTACTGCTTGCAGCATTTTCAAATTCTCTGATGCTGCTGGAGAAGTAATTTCCCAGCGTTGCTATTCCAAGTGCGAATTGTTTAGTTTTGCCTGACTAATCTTGTCTCACAAGCCTTCTAGCTCTATTCCAGGGTTGCTTCACAAGTTCTGCAGTGACTCAGCCTGTTTCCAGACATTCTGTTGTCACCACCGCTTGGAGTTTTCTGGACTCTTTGACCAGCATTCATCCCACAAAACTGAAATGCCTGATTTAGAGCCATGGATATCCTAAGCTCCCTGTGTAACCACGAGCAGAAGCATAGGTATCATCAAAGAGTTGCTCAGATTTTAGATGGGTTGAATTACTGTCCAAAAGTGCCTTTTTCTCTCTGCTGGCTGTTCTCTCTGCTGAGTTTGTGTTTTGTCATCAAGAAATTCTTTTAGATTTTCATAAGCTGTTACTAATCATGCTGGTATTAAAAGAACGAGCCTTCCCGTGTTTTCCAGGTGGCTGTTGCCTAGTATTAGAAAGAAGCTTTCGTTAGTCATCTGAAGTTGTGTTCAGTGTGAAAAAATTTAGACAGTGATATAATTGTGGGGAGTAAGAGGTCTCATCGAACACTTACCTGTGGTGGTCTCCAATTCTAGTCAGCTTGTAGGATTGCAGCATCACTGCTGTTTTTAGATAAATACTGGCCTCCATCAGCATGGGTGTAGAACAGATTAAAAAAATTGCATATTAATAATGAAATGAATAGATGAGTAGTTTTTACATTGCTATGGAAACAACATTTTGAGCATCCTCTTGTCCACAGAAATTGTAGCATTATGCAAATATTTATGTGTAGACCCATAGTGAGATGGTTTTAGACTGTGGGACATCCTTCCCTCCTATTCATCCCAGTTCGTTTTAGTCTTTTCCCAGTTTCTTTCACTTCATTGCTAGTTCTGCCATCGTGGAGTTTTCCTTCTCCTTAGTGAGGACTCAAAAGCTTTCAAGATCTACATTTATTCCACATCCTTTCAGTACTTTTCTTTCTATCTTGCAGATTACTAAATGGGAGCCTTTAGTTTGCTTAAATGCAGGAAGCACTGAAGAATTATATATGAACAAAACACATGTTCCTCGTTGTGCACTCAGAGTTTTCTTTCTAAGGAACCCATTCAGGTTAAATATTTGTATTAGCCTGCTGGTTTAAAAACTTTCATTGGCCGCTTGGAAAAAGGCATTGATGCCAACAGCCTTACATCTCTGGTCTTGGCACAGGTGGTTTTTGACTGGGAACAGCACACTCCAGGGACTAAATATACTTTTACTCAGAATGCATGGTAGGTAGTTTTTTTCAAGCCAATACTTGTGATCAGACCCACATAATGGGAAATTTGACAGCCCCAACGTGAGTCCCAGGGAAGGGACTTTGAGAGGGTTCCATCACTGGTGGGTGCACTTTCCTGTTTGGTTTATTTTTGTGGTGGTGATGGTTTTTAATTTAAAAGCAGGTAATTGTAGGATATTCTGTGTTTAATTATAAACTTCTCCTTATACTTTTGATCTAGATTTAGAGATAGGATTTTTTTTTTTCCCCTGATTCTGTAGTTTTCTAACAGTATAAATGTTAGAAATAAACTGCGGAGCTTCATGAAACTTAGAACACACTCATGATGCAGAAAATGTTTTTGCATTTATATTTGCAAGTGTTTTTATGAAGTATAGCTGTCCTCTGTTTGACATGCTGTTGTCTCCAGCATCTATTTTAAGTGTAAGACGGCCATCATTAGTAGAAACAATTAGCTTTTCCCCTCATCCAAATGTGTCACATTGATGTTTAAATACGAAAGTTGGCAACATTTTTATTTTAAATACCAAGTTAGTGTGGTTTGAAATCACTGTTCCATTATTACATGTTGCAGTTTTAAGCTGCTGTTAGCATTTTAAGTCTGTGACAACAATAAATTCAGTAAGCATTGATTTCCCAATTGGCTTTGGCCATAAAGTGTTAACTTAGGCTTTGTTTCAGACGCTTGCTCCATTTTAATGAAGTGTAAGTACTCAGTGCTTTAAAGGACATTGTTTTACTCCAGTGTACATATGAAATAGCCACTAAAAGTCATATTTGAAACTTTTAACGTTATCTTGCAGTATTTGCCTTGGAAAACATTTGTGAAGAAAAACAGGGAGTACATTGCTTCTTTTACTGTACAGCTGCTCTCATATGTTAAAAATTTTCAGTGCCATGAAAATAGCTGTGTAGTATTTTTTTTAGAAACCCATTCAGAAACCCAATATTGAGTGGTCCTAAGTTCAATTTAGACCATTTGGGCTGGTGTTTCCTATGACTGGGTCTGGGGCACAGAGGAAATACCAGGCTAAGCAGCTGGTTGCAATTAGGTCGTAATTTACCATTACTGTAAATTATATGGACTGCATTTTTGAGGGATTTACTGCTGATGTCTTGTAGCTTATTGTTTCACTTGATTTTTCTATTTTTATTTTTTTAAGTCCATCCAACTATGCTTCCTTACAATCTAGTCTTTGTACTGTCATTTTCCCTATAGCATGTGCCACTAATTCCATTCTGCTGTTATGGGCTCATCATGGAATGAGGCAGGAAAAGCCATTACATCGTTCTTAAAAACTCAGTGTGTTATCTTGTATGATTTTCTAGAGAGTGTGCTTCAGTTCCTGTTCTTGTGACACATTCAATATTTTTAAATTGCTTTCATGGGTGATTAGAATTGTCTGAATAGCCATGTGCTAAATGCAATTGCTGTCAGGCTTTCTCAAGCATTAGGTTTCTGAATAATGACAATGTTATGAAAGCTTTGTCTGTACATGCCCAAAACACTGAAATAACTATCCTGTTTAATTACATACTTTCACATGTTTATCGTTCTCTGAAGCTCATAGCTTTTTCCCTTTTCATACATTCGGAGATTGTGTAGGCCTGTGAAGAAAAGTCAGCAAAGAAAAGTCGGCATTTGCTTGCGGTAGAGTACTCATTGGTCTAAGAGATGTTCTCTTAGAAAATAAGGCTGTTCTCTTGAAAAGAATGGAAAGGTAATGGCTATTTGACTCAAAATCTCCTTGGATGCCACTAGTCTCTAAAAATTCTCATTGTAAGTGAGGTTCCCAGAAGCACAAATGGCTCCAAAACACGTGTTCAATGTCACCATGATTCATTTCCTGCAGCTTCTCGTGTATGGCCGGAAGCGTAGCAATGCAGCCATAGGCACAGTGGTGCAAGTGCTACGGTGTGAATTAACGTCAATGAAATACCTGTTTTAATCTGTCAGGTGATTGCATGTCTGTACATATGACAGTTGTGTATATACAGAATTGTACAGATATAAAGGATGTATTGGCTCTTGTATAACATATCTTATTGCAGGATTGGTATTCGCAGTAAAATGTATAAATTTTTGTTCAATCTAATTATAAATATTTCATGTTATGCTGCTTCCATTATTTGCACATTTCACTACATAGTTTGTAGGTTGTAATTTTTAGTTTTTTATTTGCATTTTAATCCTATTTCTATTAAGAAAACAAGGAAAATAAATATTTCCCAATTTTAACTTATTTTCCTTGTTTATTTTTGTTTCAAGATAACACTCTTTACATCGAATTAAGCAGCTCAGGTCTTAGTAGTCTACGCTCGTTGCCTGGTCTAACAATGCATTGAACTTGAAAGCTGTTTATATATTTTGAATGCTAATCTCTTCAGCTCTAATTGTTGTTGTATTCTAAATTGCCTTTGCTTCGGCGATGGCTTTTGGGTAATGAGATGACTCCAAATTAATCTTGTATTCTAGCTGCAGAAATATTAGACTAGAGATGGGCAGTTTATATGAAGTTTTCACAAGCAGTGTGAATTTGCCCTATATGCTAGACAGACAAATCAATATGGCCAAAACAAGGGCAAGCTAACATAGTGTGATTTTGTTGATCCCACTATTCCTCTTATCTTTTGTACAACAGGCAACCAAATCTATATGTTAGATATCAAATTTATGGCTAGTAACACAGAATAATTTTGATAAAAATATGAGTGAAATTTCAAACTTTTGTCCATGTAAGTGACTTTGCTGGTTGGGTAGCTATGCCTGCTGTTGATAAAGCTTCCAGGCAAATCTGAAACGTTGGTAAGGCAGTATGTTCACAGCATTTTTTCCCCTTTTTCCTAATATGATGAGCAGCGGACATTCAGTATTCATCTTTGGCACAAAGGGCCTGACATTATCAAATGTCTCATTCTTTCCTTGTGCCTTTGGAAAAAGTGGTGGTAGTAATGGTAGTTCAAAGCTAAATCTTCATGTCTTACTGTCAAGACTGTGTCTGTGACAATGACCATGACTTTTATTCTTTCTTAATAAAAATTCATGTCATTCAATCTTCCAAGGAGATTATTGAATGTGCCTCCCTGCATTTTGACTGCTGCGCAGTTTGTTGAAAGTCAAAATATACCTTGTGTCCATTAAGATGCTCTCTTCTCAGTAAAGATAAAAGCCATAAATTCCTGGCAGTTTCTTAAAAGTGCTAAAATTATTATTTTTTGAAGTGCTTGTTTTCTCACCTATTCTCTTTTTTTTTTTTTTTTTTTTTGTTGACCAAGTAACTCAAAGATCAACAAATATTATGGTAATGGATAAAAGATAAGGAAGGACAACCAGTAAATGAGGAGGGGAAATAATTGTGTGTTGCCACCACAGCCGTTCAGTTAAACTGATCTTCAGCACTGAAATGAAGCTGCCAGAGAGACAACATAGTATGATTGTTTCCAATTTATTCTGTAATGAATCTGATGATCCAGTCAAACAGAAGGTCGGTCTGTGATAAAAGAAAGGGTATAAATGGTGTAATAAGAAATTAGGAGTCCTATATGACAGAATAATGCTGCTTATGGAGTTGTCATATTTATAGACTCAAAAATACGTATTTATTGATATTGCTTGAAGAGTGTGATGTTCTGTCAGAGTAATATGGACTTATGCTCTTAACAGTGTCTTGTCTGACAGTCTCTGCTCCTGACCAATGTCAGTCAGCTGCATCTCCGTCTAAGGAATTCATAAATCTTCAGCAGAATTTGAAAGGTTGCTCATGCTTTAACAAGATTCATCTATTCTTTCATGAGTGGTTAAACTGATTATAGATAAATAGAAACCATAATGAAAATACTGTGAAAAAAATTGTTGCAGTTTCTTGGGATAAAAGTGAATTTTATTACTTTAATTTTCTTTCACTCAAGATTTATGCTGCATTTCTCAAGAGGGACATTTACTCAGGCATGATTTCTGAATTTTCAGAACCCCCAAATCCTGTTCAGTTAGCTTGCATGTCTTTGAGCACTTACCTGGCCTAGCAGATAAAGAATTCTGTCTGATAGTATTAAAACACTGGGGCAAGCAGTCTGGAGGTTGATGATCTTCAATGTGCTTGATATATCATTAACACTTTCTGGTAAAACAGGGACAATACTCCGGAAGCTTCCTCTGCATACCTTCTGTATAGAAAAGTATATCATTTGGAGGGAAAATGGGTGAAGATGGTGAGATTTAACAATACATAAGGGTGTAGGGGGTAGTGTGACACGCATTAAAGCTGCTCTTCTCTAGAGGCCGCCTGCTTTCAGCCCAAGGAAGAAGGATTCTAGAATATATTTTATATCAAATTGGTGATGGTACAAAGTACACCATTTTCTCTTCATCAGTGAATTGAGCACTTCTAACAGAAAAAGTCAGTAACTTCTAGATTCGCCTGTCCAAAGATCTGCCCCAAGGACTTAAAAGGTCAGTATGTTAAGAGGCAATCAAAACTAAAGAGAACACATTCATAAAACTACCTCCTTGAACTAATCCCTGAATAGCATTTTATAGAGAAATAGACTTCTCTGTCACAGGGCAAATACAGATTGTCCAGAGATTGATGAGGATTTCTTTTTTTTTTTTTTTTTCCTTTCTCAAAAGGCCTGATTTTATTACAACATACCACTATATCACTTCTCTTTATCTTTCAGTCTGCACAAGGTGGTGGTCATAGAACACTACTCTATGGGCATGCAATCCTGCTGCGCCATTCCTACAGCGGCATGGTATGTAACAGGAGTTGATAGCAGCAATGATTTCTTTTTTGTGTGAAAGTTATGTTTGAAAGTGCCCAGACTATTGCCATTTACTGATATTTGAAGAATTATTCGCATCAAAGAGGCATTTTACCCGTGGTTCATGGAAATCTTTGTGAAGGGTAGGTTCTTGGAAATACAAAACCAAGCTGGTCATATCTGGGTAAGTGCTAAAACTAAGTCTGGCTCCATAGTGATGAGTTCTCTGTTTGTCAGTCTATTCTGAGTTGGTGATTTCTCATTTTTTTTTCCCTTGGATATTGCACATTGCATAAGCTGAATCCACAGCTGGCATCTGGCTGGCAACCTGAACATATGTTGGAGACTGAGTGGAAGAGGAAATTCCTTCTTGCACATATTTTGGACAGAAGCCTTACTCTTCAATTCCCTGATGAATTATACGGGTTCCAAATTCCTTAACTACAAATGAGGCTTCATGGAGCTGAACTTTGATTTAACCAGCTCCTTCATTTCCACTATTCCTGTCTCAGTGGAAAGATAACCTGGATAGACTGAGAGGTTATTTTAGAACATGTATCTTTGTCAAGTCTCCTTGAGTGCCATTCAGTTTATCAGGCATATACAATAGTAACTAGCGGGGATAATTTAATAATAATTAATCCTGTCTTAGTAGGTTGATGGCTTTTTATATTTCAGTGGATTATCAGACGTGAACAGAACTAGTAACGCATGCTTTTTTATTTTGTTAGTATCTATGCTGCCTCTCTACATCTCGATCTTCAATGGATAAGCTGGCATTTGATGTAGGATTGCAAGAGGACACAACAGGTAAACACTAGTTTAAAAGACTATGTAATGAAGAATACTTTCAGTCTTAAAATCAGAATAGAGACCTATAAATACATACAAATCACGTAAAAATTAAGTCTATTTTAAGGACTAAAGAAACAAAACGTAATATTTCTGTGTTTTACACATTCAATATTTTATCTTTACATTTTCTAATAGATTATGTAATTTCTTTTCTATGAGATATAAACACATCTATTGATATTTAAATATAAATTTATAATATTGAATATAAGTAAAGGAATATTCCCAAGTTGTTATTCCTGTAGAAGCCTTCTGCTGAAAATTTTTTAAACTTGTATTATTTTAAATAAAGATTCTATTAAACTTTTAGAACTACTGGTGACTTGGGTTTATTTGTATTTTTAAGACTGATACAGCTTCTTACAATGCCATCAGTTTGGTGTGGTTGTTTAATTAGAAATAAGAAGTTTACTTGTTTTTTAAAGCCTTGCTCTAGCTACAAGTAATAACAGTGATAACAGCAACAATTGAACAGTTCCAAGATCAAAGAGTTTTTTCCTGAAAAGTGTGCTTTTTGTTCAAGAAGTATATCTGAAACCAAGGTTTATCATGGGAACAAAATTTGTGACTTTAATACTTATAAATATTCTGAGGAATTAGAGACACTAACAGTCAGTAGAAGTGGAAGACCATAACTGAATTTGGATTTCTGAGATCTTTCAAATATTATTTTAAGTGGTATTATAGATGCCTGTTTTTATTGCTCTTAGTGATGTGTTGCTCCGCTTCTTTGTCCTAATTCTCAGCGGAATATTCTTCGAGGTCTTTCCCGAAACCTGGAATGAAGGTGACAGGGAAGATCTTTAGCAAAAGCAGCCTGGACCAGGTTGCCTAGAGAACACAGAGAGCCACCTCCTTGCTCTGGAATCACTGTTCCAGAGGTCTTGCTGTCTTCTGCATATGTGTATTATTTCCAGCTGAGTTGCTGACCAGGTGGTGCAGGAACGATATTAGTTATGGAAAACACATGGAAACTTGGTTTACCCAACTGAAAACTGGGTCAGAACTTTAGGATTGAGATAAATGTGAAAGTAATGGCAGTAACGTTGGGCATTTTCTTTCTAATTTCTTTCTCTGCTATTACTCAATAATGATATAGGTGAGGCATGCTGGTGGACCATCCATCCTGCTTCCAAGCAACGATCAGAAGGAGAAAAAGTGCGTGTTGGAGATGATCTTATTTTAGTCAGTGTCTCTTCAGAAAGATATTTGGTAAGTTCTGTAAGAATATCTGTATAGTGCTTCCCCTACAGAAAAAGCAGTTGATAGAAGTGTTATACCAAAGTCTGGTTTACATTGCCACCTCCACAAAAGTGTAGCTTAAGGTGTTTAAATTGGTATTTGATACCATTTTGCAAACCAAGACACCAAAGGTCTGGAAAGTGTGACATTGATATGTAACTAATGTAATTTGTGTTCATTTAAATAATAGAATAGAAGTTGAAAGATTTACCAATGAAGGAAGAAAAAAAATACAGAAAAAAGAAATCTATCCAAATTGCATAATTGAGGTGTTTAGAGTCCCTGTGAGTGTTCAGAGGCTAACAGCACTATCATACATGAATTAAAACTTTACACAAAAATTTTAACGTTTAACTTAGGTACACAGCATTTTGTGGGCTATTTTCTTAGGATTATGTACAGTGTAATACTGTACTACTGACATGTCATAATTAAATACAACTAAAATACTTAATAATTAAATATAATTGAAATATTTTAAAACTTTCTGTGGTAGCTGCTTTTTATCACTGGTTTAAATAACTTTCTTCCTCGTCAAAGTATCTCCCATTTGTTCTGTAATGAAACTCTTCAACACTTGAAGATTAATTTCTTTTTGTATTCTTGGTGTTGCAAGCACCTGAACTATTCTATCTGGAAAAAAAAAGATTAAAATAAGAAGAAAATCCATCTGCTGGAAGCTTCTGTAAAATCAGCCCCAGTGATTCAGCAAATGTAGCTACAACTTAAAAAAAGGATCTTTAAAGAGGAAGTGTTTTTAGCTTTGTCAAGCAGACTGTCTCAGATCTGCATGTAACATTGAAGTTTATTCTATATTATTCACTTTTTTTTTTATGCTGTGAAACATTATTGCTGAAAGTTTTTTACAGTATTTAGAAAAAGAAGTGAAGAGTTTAATAAGACTTAAAAATAATGGTTTTTTTCTTTTTGATAAAATTCTCCCTTTGGAAACACATAGAAAAATAAGAATATAATTATTAAAATATAATTGTGACTTCTAATTAGAAGTAACTCATTTAATGAGTTATTTTTTGTGAGTAGACATTCTGACAACTTTCCAATCATCTTTACATTTTAAAATTATTTTTAATAACTACTTTTATGAGAATTGTAATTAGACTTAGTGGAAAAGCAACTTATCGTGGAAAAAAAAAATGAGAAATCTAATTCATGAAAAGGTTTTATTTAAAGACATTGAATTTCTTTGAAATTCATTGAATAGCTGAATTGGGTTGCTGAAGTTGAATTTTGCTCCAAATTGTGTCTCTGTGTAGGTATATGCCTGAACTCATATTTTCTGCCCTCTAATTAGTAAATCAGCTTAGCCTTTTATGTTACTTAGGGTTTGTGCCTCAACTGTTGATTCTCAAGGCTATCATATGTACTTTTATACAGCAAGAGACGTAATGCTGACTGCAGAGACTGATTTTCCTCAACACGTGGTGTTAATGCGTATACTGCATCTTCCATGCAAAATACCAATATACTAAAAATAAATTATATTTTCAGTGTAGGGAGAAACGACACAAATCTGTGTTCTTGATCTTTTAATCTTTGTATTATAATCTTAAAATGGTTTAGAGCTAGATTTTAATGAATAGTTATTAAACCTATTTCAGTTATTCAGCTCTGGTTTGATAGTAAGAAGGAGCGAGGATTCAGCAAATTCATTTTGCTCTTACATGCACTCACCCCCACATTTTTATGAACAGATGTTTTTCCAGACTAAATTAAGAGCTGGTTAACTACGTAGCTTCACAATCATAAACATATTTGTATTTTTGCTACCTACTCAGTAGTTATATTAGCACTGTAAATAAAGCAATAATACTTTTATGAGAATTCAAACAGTTGATAAAGACTGAATTAGCCAGTTACCAATGAGTGAATATTTTTCATGAAAGCCGTCTCCCCATCTTGAACTGTTAGTCTTAATCCATTAGGCCATCTACAAAATAACTTCAAAGGATGTACCTTTGAAAATAATCAGAGTGTTTTCATTTTGAGTGCAGTGTCATGTTATAGTCCCTATTTTCTACAACACTTAAAGGAATGTAGCAACTGATACGTTTTACAAGAGTTAGGACTGTGGAGAGATGAAGTTATTTTTGAGTCCCCTTGGACCAAATAGGCTCTATTGAATCCAGTCAAGGAATGCTTTTTCTAAGGGTGAGGAGTTCCTCAGATAGATCCCTTGACAGAGAGTGATGTTCAGAAGGATGCTGAGAGTTAGGTTTATTTACATTGTGTACTTATGGTTAAAACATTAGGAAAAGGTAAGTTTTCTATCAAACATTCTACGTCTATATGCTGTTAGGAATAGGGTTGGAATGCCACCTGTTTATATTGCAGTATTGCTCTATGTTTTCAAGCAACTTGCTAATTATCTCCAAATTAAGACAAACAGGTTAACAATCCTGGGGCAAAGATGCGTATGTAAAAATAACAGATGAGTAGAGTTCATTCACAGGGCATGGCTTTTGCAAAATGTAGTCAGAACTTAGTTTAATTTGTATAATACAAGGGGAGAGCAGAACTACATCAGCTTCATAGGTTAGTCTTCCAGTTGTCTGAGTGCAGCTCAACTACTTAATTTTTTTTTCCCCGTTGACTTTGTGACTTTATGATCTCCATGTAGTCAGTAGATTAGTGTTTAGACCTAATTTAATTGGCAACCACTATTAAAGTATTAAGAAAATGTCGAGACTTTCCTATAGTTCCCCTTCCCTGCTTTCCATCAAAGAAAGATTTTGGGACAATTGACTTTATTTTTTTGCCCTGAAGAGTCATCTTTTTAATTGCAGTGATCAAGTGCTAAACTGATAGGAAGATTAGTGTTAAAATAGTAAGCTAAAGGTCCACAGATGTGGATTTTGGCTGTTTGTTGACTCACAGCAATGTCCCTGGGCAAGTCATTCAGTTGCTCTGACTCTCATTATCCCTACCTATACAATAGGATTTTAGATGCTTATTTTTCTTTGTAGCATTTCTGAGGAAAAGCACTTATGTAAGTGCTTGTGGCATTATCTAACGCACGAGCTGCCCCATTGCCAGATCCTTCAGAGAGGAAACCTGGCTCTGCTGA
>NW_009231748.1:32982-34629 GCF_000690835.1 Fulmarus glacialis
AGCTAAAAGCTGTAAATACTGCCACCATTTAAGTTCAAGACAGAGTTGCTCTGTTTCCTTTCTTGAGGCAGTGCAGGCTGATGAACAGATGTAATATTTCCAGCGTGTTTCCCCATCTGATACCTATTAGCATGTACCCCTGCACTGAGGATTGCCTATGGCTATTGTTAATTATGTACAATGATTGCTTTCAAAATTGCCAATTTTCAATAGCTTAGAAATTCAATTAATTGTAATTTCTTCCAAATTCATGAAGCCTCTGGATAAGTTAGCCTTTTAAACATAATTCAAGAAAAAGTCCTTAGACATGAAGTTGACATACAAAATGCATAAATTAAGATAAAAATAAAAATTAGTGTCAATGAGGCCAATGTTATTCTGGCTAAGAAGTCGGGAAAGAGGAAGAAAACCCCAACTTTGAATCTACAGTGCCCGGATTTCAGTAAAATTTAACAATTTCTGCACTGTGATACATATGTAGTTGCTGACTTGCTGTCCTGACTGTAATGCTGATCTGCAGCTGCATTATGCAAATCTGTAAACAAACCTTGAGGTTTATTTCTTTGATTTAAATGACTTTTTTTTTTTTTTTTGAATACTGGAAACTAATATGAAACTAATATGAAACTTTCCTTTGAAGTGTAAGCTTTTGCATGAAGATTTTTATCATAGTTAACTGATGACAGAGTTCCCTTTCAAAAATATCATCATCCAAATTAGATCAAATTATGTGAAAGGTAGAGCTGCTATCTGTCCTTTGTCCTGGACAGGAGGACAGGTTGCTGAGTATTGGAAAGGCACTTCCCCTGCATCCTCTTGCATCAAATACATTGTTTATTTTCAGCTCTTAGTTTTAATTCTCTTATTTTTTATCAGATACTTGGGACAGCTTCTAAATATCTGTAGCATTTGTTGGTGCAATGGTACCAGGGAACATAGTAGCATGTAATTTTTTTTTTTTTTTTTTTTTTTTTATTCTCTATTCTCCTCCCCTTTCCCCCCCCCCCATTTTTTTTCAAAGAGTATGAAACTCAGTATTGGACTTTGCTTGCTTCTGTGTAAATTCACATCCATCATTTACTTTTTGTTGAAAAATAGTAAAAAAGGTTTTTCTTATAAATACTTTGAATCTGGATAAACAAACCTGAAATTAGTGGAACCAAGGTAGTGTTGAGCTGCTTTATTACACTGATCATAATGCAGTTCCCACAGAGTCTTTATACAATTTGAAATGTTATTGTGGAGGCTGGTAGATCTTCCTGATAATTATGGTTGTCAAGCTGCTTTGCCTTATAAAATCCTGCTTCCAAGTGCTCATGATCAAGTGCTTGCAAAGTAAAAAATTACTTATTAGAAATAGTAGCATCTATTTCTGGGTTTTTTGATGTTGTTGGTTTTTTGTTTGGTTTTTTTTTAATTTTTAATCAGTCTGAGATAATTTTTTTTAGTTAATCCAGAAGAGGTCAGATGTTACTGAGTTTGAAGGCAGGGAAGAAAAAAAATTTCACATCATTAAGAAAATTCATCTTGTTTTCTTGAAAATGTTAAGCATTCCACACTTTATAATAAACACAGGAAATTAGAAAAAGCGTTCTTGACATCACAGGTGTAGTTTTGACTAACTTTAAAAAAAAAAAAAAAAAAAAA
>NW_009231748.1:34722-68006 GCF_000690835.1 Fulmarus glacialis
CAATTTTAAAAAAAAAAAAAAAAAAAAAGGTAAAAAGCCTCTCTTTGCTTAAACTTGATACAGAAACATTCTCCTGAAATAATGCAGCTTGGTCATGCCCACGGAAGATTTTTAAAATTTTCTTTTATAGACTCACAGAATCATTAAGGTTGGAAAAGACCTCTAAGATCATCCAGTCCAACTGTCAACCCAACACCACCATGCCCACTAAACCATGTCCCTAAGTGCCACATCTACGCATCTTTTAAATACCTCCAGGGATGGTGACTCCACCACTTCCCTGGGCAGCCTGTTCCAAGGCTTTCTTTACTCTTTCAGTAAAGAAATTTTTCCTAATGTCCAATCTAAACCTCCCTTGGTGCAACTTGAGGCCATTTCCTCTCATCCTAAAAAGTGCTGACTGTCTATTTTGCATAAGCTAGACCTCTTGCACCTCCTGTGTGTTAATGAACTGCTTAAACTCCCTCTACAGTGAATAATTACACATACCACAACCCTGGTGGAACCAGATAGTCCTTGTAATGGGTGGCTCAAGGTGGGGATGAAGTCAGGCACTGTATTGACAGCTGAGAACTCAGTGTTTTATGTGCTGTCGGTGATCTGCTGTCATTTAAGGTATGTGGAGGAGGAAGCTGTGAGAAAGTAGAAAGAACAAAAGGCAGGTGATGTAGCAGGGACGGGAGCCTGGGACTGAAGTGGGAAGGAGGGAAACTGAGTGGGACTTGATGACTGGCTGAAAAGATTGGCAGCTGAAGGCAGGCAGGCAGTAAGGGACTAACAGATGATCTGGGACAAGAAGCTGGTGACAAGGGAGGAGTGGGCACCTGCTGGTTAAATTTGTGTTAGAAATTTGGGGCAGAAAACCTGTGTCATTTTGGCGGGGAGAATTGAAAGAAGAACCAGTGGAGTGGGACTGGGAATGAAGGACGACATGAGAGATCTGTAGAGAAGGAGTGGGCTGGCTGGGGAGAACCGAACCGCTGGACAAAGATCTAGAGAGGGGAGAGTCTGGGGCCAAGAAATGAGAAAAGAATTGAGGGGCAGGAGTTGTGGTGAGTTTCTGGAGAAAAGTCTAATGCTGGCTGACATGGGAGGGAAGAAGTTGGCCAAGAAAAAAGCCAAAAGGCCATGCTGAGGCTTTGTAGGTCTGCGCAGAACCTTTTGAAGCAGAAGGAGGCCCTAATTCTGGGTGACAAGATAGGCTGTAACTGGGTTGGGAAGCTGGCTTGGCTAGGTGAGAGATACGGGACTGGGATAAAGTTTTGGAGAGGAAAAGAGAGTGGGAGAGGCTTGGATCAATTAGGCTAGGTAACTTCTATCAGCAACTATCTAGGAAACCCATTGTATTAAGGGACAGCAGTCACCCGTGGTATGCTGACAGCCTACTCATGATGGTGGTTTTGTGTTAGTTTAGGTGGCAGATGTCTGAAAAGTGGTTTTAAAGTTTCCTTCTCTACCTGTGGTTCATGTGGGTGTCAGTGTGATGCCACCTACTGTAACTGGGGGTGGGGTGGGTGTTGCCTTTTTTTTTTTTTAAAAAAAAGAAAATCACATATAAATTCTACTACAAAAAATAATTTTCTTAGCTTTTGAAAAACCGCAGGCATTAGAAAATGCAAAAATTATGACACTATGTATTTTATGAAATCTTTTAAATATACAGTCACACTGGCTTTTTATGGAACACTATCTCAGTGCTGATAGAAGTTTGATGGATGTGTCAGGGCTGAGTAGCAGAGAGGCTGTGGAATGAAGCAACTTTGAAGATGAAATTTCAAGCTGGGAATTGCAGGTGGAGGATTGGTGGTATGATGCTTAGCTAATTATTTTCCTGGAGAATTAGATTCTGTACTAGACTGCTGTGGAATTTGCTGAGCAGATCATCTTTTATACCAGGCTTGCTTTCAAGAGGTCACTAACTCTTCATCCCTTACCAGGAATATTCCTTATCTGAGTTGTGGCTCTGAAGTCTCCTCCTTCTGCTAGAGGTTGAGGTCCCAGAGTTGCTCAGTCTTGATACCTGCAACTGAAGTGAATGGAAGATGTGCCTTGAACATTAAAATTGCATATAATGCAGTCTACAGTGGGAATTAAACGGGTCCTTGTTACCTCAACTTGGGCATCCTAGATTAATGAAAATTTCTTAGTGTAATCTATGTACCTCCACTCCCCATTGGAAAATGGGCTATAATGGTACTCCTTTGGGGTTTTGAGAAAATGAATTCATTAATATTTGTTGTGTTTTGTGAAATGCTGTAATTGTTGGTAGCAAGAGAAAAGCCTGTGAGGAAATTAATAATTCTCTTTCCAAAGCTTTGAAGAATTTACTACATTGAATAAAGCATGAGGCTGCAGACTGAAATTTGAGGAGAAAACAAAGCACTGAGCAGCTGTTTGTGAAGTGAACTCCTTTTTCCTGTATATACAATGAGGCAGCACTTGTGGAAAAAATTGTACAGGATCATGCCATTGAAGACTCTAACATGATGCATTTGCCAGAAGCCATTCTTTTTCCATAGGCTACTTTGTTTGACATTTCCTAATTTTTGAATACTTGCTTCTGTAAAATTAATATTTTGTTAATGAAAGCTCTTATGTCTAATCAAACTAAATGATAATCATTTGGAAGCATAGTAGCTGATGTGCTTCAGGCTTTTTGTGGCTATAGCGCAGAAGGAGAGCTAAATAAAGAGGGGGAATGCAGACTACCCCCATCTATCCTCTGTGAGATCCTTATGCTTTCCTGCCATGCATCTGCATTGTCATTTTTTTGATCCAAACTGTTTTTTCCTTTCTAATAAAAAAAAAAGAAAGATGTTTGGTTGGGGTTTTTTGTTTTTGTGTTGTTTTGTTTTGGTTTTTTAAGTTAAAGATACAGGTGCGTACTTTTTGACTTCTTTCCCAAGATGGAAATATCTCCAGTGTGGACATCTTCCAGTTTTCCTTTGCCTGGTCTCAGACTGACTGTGTAAAAGTAGAGAAACATATGAAGTGCTCCCCCTCATTCTGATGCACGTGTTCTCACTTGTGTACCTGTCATGGGAATGGTGTCTGTTCAAGACTTGGAACATCTCAGAGGTTCTTGGGTCATTGAGGATAGGTGCCTAAATGGTTTGAAATTGCTTCTCTGTCCTGATCGTTCTAGTCATTTTAAGACAGTTAGAGAGAAAGAGGAAAAATGCAAGGGCTGTCAGAGTCTCTGTATACAAAATAGATTGAATTGGATCATGTCTGTAGCCTCCATCTCTGCACCAGCTGGTACTAACTTTTGAAGTAGTGTGGTTGATGCTGTTGTTTTGTGCAGTACTTAAGCATTCTGGGAATTGCTCTGCCTTGTACGCAGTTCTCAAAATGTACCAGAAAATAAACTTTATTATTTTTCTTTTGCTATTCTCACTATTTGGAATGGCCCGAGATTGAAGGCAGAGACATCATAATGTAAAGTGCAGATAGAAATAGATACTGCTAGATGAGATGTCAGTATTGACACACCTTAGCCAAAAGAAAGCCTGAAGGAAGAGTTCTGCTTTCTTTATGTTTTTTTCTTTGCACACATGCACGTTTTGGAGAACAGAAACTTTGATGCCGACTGACAGTGAAATTTAAAATACATTATCTAGTTATTTAGAGCTATTGTAAATGCAGCTGTGGTGCTGCAATCACTGCTGAAGGGTTCTTGTGGAAATTACCGTCTGATTCCTAAGCTCTCCAGTGAGCTTTAATATACTGTGTTCTTCCTGAAGACCTAGGAACAGAGATGTGATTGTGTTACTTTTCTGCAGAGTAGTACAGAGTTTATAACATGATGGTAGGTTCAGTTGGGCAACCTGTAGTATTCTGGGAGATTTGAGTCTTGGAGTTGATCCTTGAGAAGCCTCCTCTAGACTATAGTGTTAACCTGGCTTCATAAAATACCATAATTTAATTCTGAAAAGTGATTAAAAACCTATGGCAGGTTAAATGCTGGTTTAGGAGATTATTAGTTTATCAGTAGGGAAGACAAATGTAGCTTTTTGGTTGAGCCTGGACACCAGTGCAGAAAAGATATTATTTGGGTGAGACAGAAGGTTGAAGGACCTGCCTGTAATGGTGAAGACCCATACCAGACAGCAGGACTCCTGAACCTAACATATTTCTGCTTTGCAAATGTTGTTACTGCATACCTGAAAGGCGTGTGCTACACATGTGGTCCTCATCGATGATGGCAACCTGCTACTTCTGCCAGATACTCTGTTATGCGAGCTAGCGAAGATCTGTGTAGTAGGTACAGCGGCTGCTCAACATCAGTGTGAGTGTCATGTCCACATCCTGGACATTGTGTAATGGAATCTGTGTTTCATTTTGATCGTTTTATTGTGCTGAAAGTACCAAACCAAGCAGATAAGCTCCAAATAAGTTACAAACAGGCAGCAGATTGCTTTGAAACAACATTGAGATTGTAAAGTATAGCACTGAAAAGTTAGGCAATGCCAGGATTAAGACTGGCATCTCTGATCTGTTGGGTTTTGTTTTCTCTCTACATTTGATGTAATTGAATCCTTGAATATCTGTTGACAGGCTACCTCCTCTACGTGGTCAAAGCTTCATTTTATTGTTTGCTATGGATGGTGTCCAGGGGATGAACACCATCGTGTATGGAATTGTAGTTGCCAAGACCCCTGGCCTTCAATTGTAAATTGAAGGATGCAGCAAGCAATCTGGGGAAGTGAAGGAAAGAAGAGATTTACAGAGATATACTCTCTATTTCTCTGCTTTGGTGGTCATGTGTTATATTAGGTCATTTAAACCATACTTTTTAAAGATACAATTCTCTGATGACTCAGCTTGAGACATCTAGGTTATAATCAGAGCTGCAACTGGAGTCAAATGAATGGATAAAAATAACAGGTGCTCTGAAGAGAGATGTCAGTGACGTATTTTTGTTCAGTGTCCTGTCTATAAAATGGAATGCTAATTCAGTTGATACCACGTGTGTGAAAATAAGTTCATTAACATGTACAAAGCACACAGTTTCAAGAAGTGCTCTGCTGGTGGCAGATCTAGAGGACAGAGTTATTATTCTCTTCCTCTTTTGCCAACCCTGAATGATGTGTTTTCCACAAAAAGTAATATTCCTGCTTTGTTGTGCTGATTGAATTGCTCATTGTCCCTAACTGGAATCTGTGTACTGATCTCAGAGAAAACCTAACAATATAATTAAGGCCAAGAGGGCAGGAATGGGACTCGAGGTGTGCTGGGCATTGTCATCTCTCAGCCTGGTCTGCCATTGACTAAGTTGTGTAATGGCAGTAAGGGGAAAGTAAGAGACGAAACGGTGGTTTGTTCATTGAACATCCTCCATTACGTGTGCTGAATGACACTGGTGCAGTGGAAAAAAATGGCTTTTATGAGATCTCTTACTTTGTATGTAACACTAGCTGTCATGGGAGCCACCTAAATGAGCTGATATGCTATTTCTTGTGCTGCTGTACAGCTAGAAGTTGTGCAGGCAGGAAGCCAGAAGGACTCTGCACATGTCATTGGGAATCTACCCTCTTCTGACCTCCATTGCCATTTTTGTCCTCTCTGTAGTTAATAATTTTACCCAAAAGGTGTTAATGTTGGTCACAACATACAGAAACAGAGACCAATACTACTGTGCAAACGCAGTTACTGTCCAGTAGTTTAAAATAAAGTTTTGATAAAAGTGTCTAAATGTTACTGCACTTGAAAAGCTATTACCTGGTAGGATAAACAGTATATTTCAAAGTAGCTGCTTATTTACAGAATGCTTGGTTCTTTTAATTGTATAATCTTACGTTGTTTGGCACTTAACAGTATATCAATGGAACTGACTGATGGTGTAGGACAAAGGCTTTTGCATGGATGTGATATATAACATACCTCGAGATCAGGATTTCTGAGACAATAATGTCACTGAACTGGTTGGAAGACACATATGCGCATGCACACACACACGAAGAATTCTGAGAAGAGGAAGCATCTGTAGCACTCACTGGAAAGACCTGCCACTTTGGCAGAAGATGGGCAATAACTCAGTAAAAGAAGAGCACCCATTGAATGCTTAGGCAGGAAGTGAGCCTTTCAGGGAAAGATATTTTCAGATTTGCTTGGATCATGAAAAGTTTGTGCAAGAATATATTTTTAGAACTCCCTTACATGCCTTACAAAGTTGATTACTTCATTTCTTTGATCTGATGGCAGTTTTAGAAGCCAGTGGCCCACAAGAGATAATTAAGTGGTGAGTTACACATGAAATACAATTAATGTCCCGTCCCAGTATTCAAACTTTGTGGAAAACCCATTGTGTATAGAAGGAAGAATGCCAGCATAAGACCCCCACAGCATTTAATAATCAGTTCTTCAGAGTGTTTGCTGTGGTCTAAGACCCCAAACAGGTGACCGTTCTGTGCCATTTAGGTATGTCTCTTTGAGGCAAATATGATGTTACTATTCTAGCTTTATTTCTAATGTCCCTCGAAGAGGGCCTGGATTTACTCAGTCAATATGAACAATTTATGTTTGAAAGAACCAAGAGAATGTTTGATATTATTATTGTATACTGCAATGAGATTTTTAATTAATCCCAAATAAAAGCCTCTCTCTTTCCTGGTTTTAGCATCTCTCTTATGGCAATGGCAGCTTACATGTTGATGCAGCCTTCCAGCAGACGCTCTGGAGTGTAGCACCAATCAGTTCAGGAAGTGAAGTTGCCCAAGGTAAGATTTACTCAACTTTAATTATTGAAAGACTGATTGTTAATGAAATATCTGAAAAATCAAATTATTCTGCCAAGTGTGGCTGAAGTATGGGAATGAGTTTCTCTTACGTAAACATTCAATCCAGTAAATAAATATATAAATGTTCTAAAAAGAGAGAGAGAAAATTATGCTGAAAGGGACACTGGTGGTTTTTTACATATTTGTCTTCTAGATACTAAACAGCTCATTCAAATCTCATTTTGTTAAATGCTATGATAATGTTCATAACATTTTTTTTAAAATGGCTTTTGGTCCTTGTTTAAATTATCTCAGATTATTCTGTTGTATCCAGTCATGGTTACATGTTCCTGAGACCGAGTAAAAAACTTTGTGCAAGAGGTCTGGAAGCGGGATGTGAAATCTAAGGAGTTAAAAGTGGGAATGGTTTTGTCAGGAGCATATGGTTGGGAAGAAAAACAAAAGGAAAGACAGAAAGAGAAAGGCTCGCACAACTTTTAAATTTTGTTTATTTTATTTAGGAATTAGGAAGGGTTTTTTTAATGCAACTTCTGACATGAAAGGACAAGGATCCCTGAATTTATGCCATGCTGGTTCACAGAGAAGAAAAAAGTTGTCTTTTCAGAAAAGTTTGTCAGGATGTAGAGACTAATGATCTCCAGTTTCCTACAGAATCACTGTTTTAAGTAGATTTTGTAATAAGAACCATAAGAAGGCTAAAGCTGCAGGTCCTTTCTTTCTTACTCTCTGGGTTTTTTGGGTACTATTTTTTGAAAGGGCGATGCACTGAAATTTTACATCAGTTCTTTTTATCTGGCATATTTTAAAACATGGCTGTGGAATACTTGTGCAGCTTTGCTCATTCAGCTTTCAGGGACAGCATTGCCAACACCTCCTTTCTACATACTCACTGTGTTTTTAGACTATGAGAATCATTCTGCACATTCAGATTGTCTGACATGGTTTCTATTGCAATCTGTTATTTAAAAAATGCTAGTGCATTGCTTAACAATGATGTCCTAAACTTTATGGAGAAAACCTTACTGTTGATGAGAGGAGAAAACCTTCTCCTGTCCAACCTGTTGCCTCTTCCTATAAACTCCATTCTCCTTGTCTTCCCACTGCTGGCAGCTCTGGTGTTCTTCATGTTAATAATCCCAGTACAGTTTATTAGCTGAGACCCAGATTTGTGCTGTGCCCCATCTCTCTGGTTGGTGAACCTCACTAGTGATACCTACCTGGCTGTTTGGGAAGCAGAAGTCCACAATGATAGAGTGTAGTGTCATGTTGTGCACTCATACCCACAGGAACTCATGTGAAAATGAGGTAATATGATTTTAGCAGCTGTGCATTTCTCTGCGTATTTGCTTGTTCTTTGTTGCTATGCCTTTCCATTTTCACTTTTCTCAGGTATAGACATTATCTTTGTTAAGCAGTATCTTTTCTAGAGAAGATCAGCTGTCTGGTGTCAGAAAGAATTAGAGCAAAGGCCTTATTCTAGCAAAACTGGCAAATGCCCCTGTAATAAAGTTGTCTTTTTGTGAAAGGAGAGTGAATCTGACACTTAGTGTGTAAAACCTTACTCTATATGTCTCAGTAAAACTGTAGCCAAACTGGATAAAATTACCTCAAAAAGGGGGAAGAGGAAAATAAAGCTAATTTTGTAAGTATCTGCAAAATGCTTTGTCATTTTCATAAACAAAGTATTAGTGTATAGGAATAACTACACTACAATACCCTCTCTTAATCAAAACTTCTCATTAAAAATAGATTAATAAGTGAAACACTTCAGTTAAAGGAAATGACTTTGAAGTGAAAACAATGGATAAATAGTCTGTAAAATGAACTAGGATATTGGAGGTAGTTAGTTAAAATAAAATTACTTCTTACATGCATTTCTGCAAAACTGGCTTATGCAGAAGTCAGTTCATTGTTAAAGTCAAAACAGAGCATTAGAGTCAGATCAAGTAATTCTGCTAATTCTGTACTGTGATGTGGATGGGGAGCACCTTAAAAACAAGACAAAACTACCCAAAAAAGCTACTCGGTGCAGAACATCTCCAGAATTATATTGACACAGGGCCATGTAAAATTAATATATATAACTACTGTTACCTGGACATACCTCTCTGTGCCAAAATCAAGAATTTAAAAATTCAATGCTAAAATTGGCTGCATAAATACTAATTTGATTTCAAAGGTTTAAAAAATACATCCTGAAATATTCCCTGATATATATTCAGGAAAAATATTTCCTGTAGCTTCAAAATAAACCTGTGAAATGTGTACAGTGTGACTGTTGGGTCTTCAACACCATTTCCCTGTACAGACCTGTCTTACTGTGCAGCATTACTTGTTAACATAGACATAGCTTCAAAATATTATTCCAATAATATTTTTTTTTTAAATCTTTTTGTTATAACACTAAACCCAAGAAATTATGTTCCCTGCTCAAATGCAGAATTTGATATTAACTGGTTCTAGCAAGAAGGGAAGATGTGTTTAGGAAGCAAACGTGAATGCTTGTTTTGCTTGTCAGACTGAAAAAATATCATTGAATTGTGCTTAAAATCTACTAAGTTTTAGTATTCTTCAGTTACTAGATTATAATACAATATTTGTAGGATAACATAAAATATTTCTTTTTAATGTCACATCTCTGATGCAAAAAGACTGATGAAAAAGCATCTATTTCGTTAATACCTTTACTGATTAGAATTATGGCCTTATTTTCAGCTTTTGGCTGCAATGTCCTGGGTCTTCAAATATTGTGATGCTACGTGTACGCTCTGTGCCTTAGTTTGTGAATACACATATCTGTTCCTGTACCAAGTGTTTGGCTTTGAACCTGCACGTGCAGTGGTAGTGTAGGTAGTATAGGAGTTTCCCTTTGGAGTCCGAATAAATTCTGATTGTCAGTTGGGAATCTTAAGTGAAGCAGAGCTTTGAGTGGATCTTCCCAGAAGTTTTTCTCACAGAAAACTTCCAAAGACACCAAAAAGGATTTTAAAGTTAACTAACTAAATAAATCAATCTTTGTTTTGTTAGTATATAAACTGGAATCCTTAACTTAAACCCAAAAGTGAGTAAGTAAAAGAGAAGAGTCTCTCACTTTATCTGTTGCAATCTGGGAGGGAAGTACTTGCTTCCTTGTTTCCGTTGGATCAGTCTTTTTCTGAGTTGCACTAACTCTGTACAGTCCCCTGTCTGTGGATCTCTTTCTCCTGATCCGCCCTCTCATACTTGTTTGAAGCTTTTCTCACTTGGCAATGTTCAGCTGGCTCCCCAGGGTACGAGATATCTTCCCCTTCTTCTGACTCTCTTTTTAAAGTAACATAAAATACCAACAGAAAAAAATGAAATAAAACTGAGTGATAGTATTTATTACAGTTTGAACTTAGTTTTACATGTTGCTGCGTTCAGACAAATGCACTTGATTTTTTCCCTTTTCTCCCTTTATTCAAGGATATCTGATAGGAGGGGATGTTCTGAGGTTATTGCATGGTCACATGGACGAATGTTTGACAGTCCCTTCGGGTGAACACGGAGAAGAACAAAGAAGGTAGGTTTCCAGCTTATAATAGAATAATAATGAATGTTGCTGAATCAATATTAAGTGTCACTGATAGTGCAGATTTTTGAAGGATATTGTGATGAGATGTATTACTCATAAGAAGGAATATTGTTGAGATGAACTTTGGGCATGAGCCTCGCATTTTCTTTTCAGTATTGTTCAAGTCTGATTTCACTTACCAGGTAAAAGCAATAGAGATTTTAGATAATTGTTGTCTTTATTGACTTAAAAATACTGTGAATGAAATGTGTTGGTTTCTTTACTGCTGTTTTTTTCTGTAATCACAAAAAATTCCTCAGGACAGGGTATGTTAGGATTACTGCCCAGTCCTTAAAGGCTACTAATGTGGGTATTGATCTCAGGTGTACCTGTCATGGTAGTCTAGAACTTTATTATTTATTTATTTATTTATTTTATTTATGGTTATTTTCTTGACTAAAGGAATCCTAGAATGGAAGTAGAGAAGTGATGACAGCTTGGTATGTGTCTCTCTCGGTTAACTAATGAATCCAAATGGAGAGAGACTGGCACTGAAAGTGGCATGTCTCAGTGGAATGATTACATGGGTGAATCAAAGTCCTGTTTATTTGCTCTAATAAAATATACCTAGGCTTCTTTTCAGTAGGGCAGTGTCATATGATATATTCCTACCTTCAGCCTGAAGTTTACTAAATGATAATGTTGATTTTGGAATAGTTTGTTTAATGCAGCATATTGGGTAGCTTCATTTCGATGACAAAGCAGGTGCTATTCATTCATTTCCAAATGAGTTTTCTTGGTTTGCAAATAGAAACATATTTTTTATTCTATTTTATTCTTATTTGTAAAGATGAGAACTTCCAGTGTCTTGTTCTTATAAATTATAGCAAAAATCTTCTATGAATTTTTAAATATTAATGAGAAAAACTTCAGAGTTTTCTTATACAGCTGCTAACCAACCCTTCCTGGCTATTTCTCATTTTTAGACGAGGGAATAGTTTTTGAACACAGAAGATATTTCAAAATGCTGAGACTTAAAATGTGATCAATTCATGTTTTAATTTTAGCTACTACGTAATAGATCCATTACAGCTTAGAGTTTATTGCTGCTATTATTATCCTCACCCTGAAAGTGATGAAAAGATAAGATGATAAATAAATAGGATCCTATAGTGCTTTCTCTTATTTGAGTTTAATGCTGCAAAATTCCTTTTAAAAATTGTAGTTGCAATGTAACTGCAGATTTATGGGATGATCAAGCACTTCAGTAATGAACTTCAACACTTAAGAACACACTAAAAATCTGTCTCTTTACAAAAGTAACATTATATATAAACCACAATAAAGGAGCATGAAGTTGCAAGTTAAGAAAAAATTCATTTGATCTGCTTGTGCGTTCACATGATGCATCTTTATGTCCTATAACACGGGAAGAATAGGGTTCATTTCTTAAGCTGCAGACCAGTGCCATAAACAGACCAAATCGTTATTCTTCTTTCTGCAGTGCCTACCTTTTCCCCTACCTGTCTAGTACCCCAAAAGAAGCAGAGCTAGTAGACAACAAATAGTACCTATGTCTTTGTCTTTATATTTCCTGATAGCAATACTGAGAAACACTGCTTCTCAGTGCTTCATAAAAACCAGATTTGATCTTCTGAAATTTTCTTGTTGTTCAGGAGCTTTCTTTAATAAACAAATAGAATAAAAATAAGTTTAAGTTTTTTCATATTCTCCGTTTCTGAAGTTCTTCGATTGCTTTTCTGAAATTTTTAAAATTATTTTTTTCTTGTAAACCTAGAATATAGTCTATGATTACTTTTAATTTTATGGAGTTAGGTATAATTGCTCTGTGTCCCACACTTTCCCCTCTTAAATTATTAGTAAATTTAGTTATTGCTTAAAACCTCTATATTTCTATCTCTGTTAGGACTCTTGCCTATTCAAAATAATACCTAAAAGGATAATTTGTGGCTCCTTTCAGTTTTCAGTATGTATGTATACCTTATTTTGATGGGTGGTATTTAACTGCTGGTAGAATTATATTAAAAAATACAGGTAATTTTGGCAGCTAGGAAATTGTAAGATAAATTATTTTATCTTTCATTTTAATTTAAGCTCCGTAACTGTTGCACATAAGGCAAGGTAAAGTGTGACATATTTGGAATATCGTTTCATTGCCTTTTGAAATAGTCTGGTGATAGATTATAGTGGTTGTGCTTGGTTTGTTTTGTTCCAGCATATGCCTGAAGAGCAGCTCTGGTCTGCAGAGTGGCAGTGCAGAGGAACACTGAGAAGTTGCATCTCTGTTGTGACTCACTCATTCCTCTATCTCATTTTTATTTTTCTGCAAAGGCCTCCTCTTTATGCCTTTTCAATATATATCAAATAAAAGATCAGACAGTCCTAAAATAACAGTTTTATTCTATAGTATCACCTGGTATCTAATCCTGGGAATGAATAAATTGTTTTGATGTTGAGGATCCTCCTAGGCAGTTTCTAAAATTAACTGCTGTTTTTCTCTATTTTTAGAGCATTGATACGGTTACATAAATTTGAGTATAAAAGTGTTTCAAAGATTACCAGAAGTCCAAAATAATCCACACATTCTCAAGCTGTTTATAGTATCGTGGAACAGCTTTTAGCACAGTGCAGACCCACAATCCAGTGACAGTGCAGATACTGTATAGATGATTACAGTACCTAACAAAGCTTCCTCCGAGGCAAGGTCATCCAAATCTGCACTGGAAGAGGCCTAGTACAGTTTCAGGAATAATCATATAAAAACTTTAGAAAATTCTCTCCTGTGTCTCATAATTTGTTCTGAATGTATATTGTGTTTTGTCACTTGATTGTTGAGCTCCTGTGTCCTTCCACATGGTCCTTAAGTTGTGCTGCAGTGAACACTAGAAAGCAGGGAGGAATCACTATGTTTTTGGAAGAGGGAGGTTGGTATTGAGTGGTGAGATGCAATTGCACAATGAGCAGTGGAAAAAGAGCAATGTTCAGGGCCAACTTTTGACATAGACAAAGCGGGTATTTGCCCAAAGTGAGGTTAGGAGGATGATTTTGTTCCTTCCCTCAAAGAACTGAGATCCAGAAAGCTCCTTTGGCCAGTAATGGATAGCCATAGCGTTGGTTCTTGCATGCACAGCCCACTCCGTACTGTCTTCTGGCCGTGGCCCCTCCATTCTGGAAGGAGGGGGAGCTGTCAGGGGGCTGCAGGCTGCTGGAGCAGTGGCTCCTCCCTTGCCTTCTCCCTCCTGCAGGCAGTGGTGTGGTGGTGTCTCAGTAGTACGTACCTTCTGCCCTGGCAGCAGCAGATACAGGCATACGATGGGGGTAAGCACAAAGGCAAAGTACCTGGGCTACCTGTTGCCAAGGCTGTTGTGTCGTGGTGCATTTAAATTCCCAGTGAAGGTGGTACCTGGAAGAACCTGGTCTGCTGCTGCTGCTATCCAGCTGAATTTGGTTAAAATTGCTGATAAATCTTGAGTTGTCTCTGATAATGCTGCCTCTTATGTGGTGATACTTGGCTTTTGATGTAATGCCAATGAGACATTATTCAAAGATTACATATCTGAACTATAAATAGTTTAAGACTACTTGGGGTATTTGTGTAGTGGGAGACTCAGAGAACTGATTTAAACAGGTACTTGCAGACGTAACTCAAGAAAAATAGTAAAATAGGATTTTGTTACCTGAACTCTTCCCCACCCCCCACCCCAACGATCTAGCTGGAATCAGAAACCTTAAAACAAGTTTTAATAATTGTAGTGGCTTATTCACCACGCAGAAGTCTGTAGGCCTGGGGGCTCCTATCCACTCAGAAATGTACTTTTCCTTGGGAAGCAGTTTCAAATAGATTCTCCTGAAGTTGCTAGACTTAGTTTGCTTTGTAATTAAAAAGCATTCCAGTTGGAAGCAGTGCAAGTAGAGATGTTTGTGGTTATATGTTGGTTTACTTGATATTACACTAGAAAACAATAGTGGTATTGTTTTTAAAACCCCACAGGCAGAGTGGGCATGACCCTGGTAGTTTTCACTCACTCTGACCCAGGTAAAGAACAAAAAAGGAACAGGCAAAAGGTTAAGTATGTGCAGTTTCACTGAATTAAATATAATTTACTGCACATTCTAGTTAGGTATGTTGGTAGTTTAAGGACAGTGTTTAAAGCCTTGTGTGAAGAATTCTTAAACTGTGTTTTTATTATTTAAAATGCCTTAGTTATCTATAGCAAGCTAGACCTAAATTTGCACTGTTGTTTCTGTAGCTCTTCAAATTTCAGAAACATTTCCAGGTAGATCAAAAAATAAATATAGGTATAGATATGCAAGAGAAGGCATAGTATAATCATCTTGGTGTTCTTCTGGTGGTTACTTTGATTCTATTTACCTTCAAAGGCAGGGGAAACTTCTGCAGCAGCACAGTAGCTGGGAGTCTGTATTTATCTTGACTCCTTTTCCTACACTCTCTGCCCGCGTGATTTGTGGCCTGGTTCCCATCATATGAGCTGATAGAAGTGGTCTGTCAGTTGTGTGTATGGGAATGAGGCAGACCCACAAGGGTTTCCTTGATTTATGTATTTTTTCCTTGAAATAAAGGATTGCATAGTCTCCCACCCTTTTTCTCCTGTTTCATACATAAGAAATTTGTTAATCATTTTTAATACTTCTTTTTTTGGGCAAGGGGTTGTATACGATTATCCAGCAGAAGATTTAAATCACTTTTTGTGTTACAGGTACCTTGAAATGGTCTTTGCTTTCATTTGGTACCTTTTCTTGTTGAAATTGTGACACTTTTTTTTTTTTTTTTTTAAACACTTCCTTGGTAATTATAGTATTGAGTCTTCACTTGAGAATTTGTAATATCAAAGAAATGAATAAATTTATTCTAATTATAGTGGAAGTTGGTTCGTAGAGCAGGTATACATTGAAGTGCTTCTGTGAAATTGTTTACCACTGTTTCACTCTTTTAATTAAGGTTGTGCAGCAAAGATTTTAAAAGTATTGTAATAAAGAAGCTGGTTTTTTCCCCTTCACAACTGAACCAGTCAACAGCCCCCTTTTTTTACTGTTCAATTAAGATTAATTATTTTACATTTTTGATGTTGTTGTATTATGCATGTCATTTTTATTTTCCTGTAAAAATGTGAGCTAGTTATTAATACAGAACTTTGCATGACTGTAGAGTTTTGGATTACTTTGCATTTTTTGTGTGGGGTTTTTTTTTGTTTTGGTGGTTTTTTTTGTTTGTTTGGTTTGGCTTGGTTTTGTCTTTTTTTTACTTAGAAGTCCCCAAGAACTAATGACAGATAACAGTGGAAGTATGTAATCAAAATTATTTGGGGTTTTTTTTTGATTGGGTTGTGATGCTTGCTTTTTATTATACCACCATCATTCATATTCTTTTAGAACTTAAAGTCCACACAGCAGTAGGGCTGTGAGTATTCATAGTTCCCAGTGTAGGAGTGGGCCATGAATGTTCCCGTTGCAACTAATTTGCATTTTGATTTGCAATATGTATTTTAAAGTGATGACTGCAGTGCAATTTGAACCCTTCAGAAATATATCGTTACAGAAAGTAATTACCTGTGAGAGAGAGCAAAGTGCTCCTGGCTTTTGCAAAGTATCACTTCAGGCGGAACAGACTCCCAATTTCTCAAACCACCCAGTCAGAATAGGCCTTCATGAAGGAATGTATATGTGTAGCCTAATTCCAGAAGCAGTTTTGTCATTCCTGCCTTTGAGACTTTCTTTATTACGTTGTCTTTTGTAAATTGTATTGAACATTTTGTCTTAGTCTCAGAAATGGATAGACAGGGTTGTAAAGTGATGAAAGTCAAAATCAATGTGACTTAGCCAATGCCAGCTCCTTTTCACTTTCCTTTCCATGCTATTTTCTTTAGACAGGTAAAATACGCTCTTTGATATGGCATTAGAATCATAGAATCATAGAATCATTAAGGTTGGAAAAGACCTCTAAGATCATCAAGTCCAACCGATAACCCAACAACACCATGCCCACTACACCATGTCCCTAAGCGCCTCATCTACACGTCTTTTACATACCTCCAGGGATGGGGACTCTACCCCTTCCTGGGCAGCCTGTTCCAAGGCCTGACCACTCTTTCAGTAAAGAAATTTTTCCTAATGTCCAGTCTAACCCTCCCTTGGCGCAACTTGAGGCCATTTCTTCTCGTCCTATCGCTAGTTACTTGGGAGAAGAGACCAACCCCCACCTCGCTACAACCTCCTTTCAGGTAGTTGTAGAGCGCGATGAGGTCTCCCCTCAGCCTCCTCTTCTCCAGGCTAAACAGCCCCAGTTCCCTCAGCCGCTCCTCATAAGACTTGTTCTCTAGACCCTTCACCAGCTTCGTTGCCCTTCTCTGGACACGCTCCAGCACCTCAGTGTCCTTCTTGTAGCGAGGGGCCCAAAACTGAACACAGTATTCAAGGTGCGGCCTCACCAGGGCCGAGTACAGGGGCACGATAACCTCCCTACTCCTGCTGGCCACACTATTTCTGATACAGGCCAGGATGCCATTGGTGAGGTCTGGCGAGGTCTGTTGTACCTCAGAAAGGCTAGGATCTGGCGCATGTGAAGGATTATTTATGACTCAAATGTGAACTCAGAAAGTTTTCACCCAGCATGAGTCAATAACCTTTTTGCCACGCCCAAAACAAGCCACGAGCCTTGAATAGTAATGGTTGTGCTTTTATAAATTAATTTGAAAAAATCCATAGAGCTCTTTAGTGATTGATTTTCAAATTTAAAACAGAACACCCATGCCTGTCATTGAAGGGAGTGGAACAATTTCCTTAACTTGAACTTTGACATCGTATTTGGATTTATTAATTTGTGTATAATTCAGGTATAATATCGTTATGTTATTTATGCCATATTTATGGCACCCTGATTCATTCCAAGTTACTGAGTTTTACTGCATTATTTCCTTGTTGTGGAACTTAGGATTTACATTCTTGAACCAAGGCTACTTCAGTAGTATAGAAACGCTGTCATTTAACGTAATTTATTTTAACCTCATTTAATGCCCATTTGTAGTCAGTGAATTTCACTGAAATGATTGCCCTCTCTCTGCTCAACAATACTTTAATAAGAATATGAATTCAATAATGATTCTCCAAGGGTTTTGATATGTGGTAGTCTATTTTAAACTTGTATAATTAATTCATTATTGTAATTGGAGATGAGAGATTCAGATAGATAAATCTTTCTTTTTGATGTTTACCGTTGGTTTGCCTCTACATCACATCTCAGACAGCTAGAGGAGAGTGCTAGGAATAAGCAAGCGGGGGGAGCCGCGGCTGCCGGGGGGCGGTTGTGCTGTGCTTGGTGCTGTACGTACAGCCTGGGCGCTGTCAAACAAGCAGGGTGGCAAGTTCCAGCTCTAGTGACTGTTTATATTAAGGGGAATTAAATAGATCAACGACATAGTCAGGAAAAGAATGATGTTTTAATTTTCACTTACAGTCATAGGTCAGACAACAAATGACTTCATTTACACCAACTAATTAACTAGATTAAATTTTATAGTAAACATGAACTGAAAATTCTCAAAGGTTCTGAATTCCTTATAGATATTTTCATTTCAAATAAAGTAGTTAATATCCTTACTCCATAAATGTAGAACATGCAAATAAAGTGTTTTGGAAAGAATAGAAAAAAAAAATGTCAGGAATTAGTGTTATGGGCACGGCTCAGAAGTTGTAAGGTATCCCTAGCTTTCTAGGGGAAGACTACACTCATTGTAGCTCTTGTTGCCCTTCTTTTTCTGCTGTTATTTGTACTTTCCTCGTGCGTTTACATTATTTATAATTTCACAATAATTTTTTGTAATTCACAGGTTTTCTCTACTGTTTGACAAGTAATGTGCATCTTCTGTGCACTTCGCAACTTCAAATTTTATTTTTTCCAACCTATCAATGTAAAGCTGTAGTAACTCTTTGATAGTCAGAGAATTTTTGTAGGTTATTCACACGTCATTAAAAGCAATGTTTCATTTGACCTAGTAATATCAGTATCTGCTATGGCTTACCAGTGTCAGTTTCAGGAAGGATTAAAATCTTATGTGTCATACTTCCTTTTCAGCACTGAACTGTTGTCAAGAGTACATAAAAAGAAATGAAGTGCATTCTATCAAATAATGTTTTTATATAGAGCGGGTTCTAAGGAAGTTGGTTTGAGCAATCTCAGAGCAGTTTACTACATTTATTTTAATGAAAGGAGTTAAAAATGAACTTTGGATTTCTTAGAATAAAAAAGTATGAGATAATCTAGGTTATGAATTTACTAGGCTGCTCTGGGGCAATGGTTAGTATGCATGCTGTTATGGTAAAAGCAAAGTGACTTGCCCTTCAATGAAGAAGAGATACTTTTATTGAAAGCCACCTTTTCTTTACTGTCTTTTCTGTAGAGAAGACAATACCTAGCTAAAGACACCAGAGCTTACACCCTATTCTATTGCTTTGTGCCAACTTGGTTTTTTGTAGTATTGTGCTCGTTTTGGCTGGGATAGAGTTAATTTTTTTTAATAGCAGCTACTATGGGGCTGTGTTTTGGATTTGTGCTGGAAACAGTGTTGATAATACAGGGATGTTTTCGCTATTGCGGAGCAGTGCTTACACAGAGCCGAGGCCTTTTCTGCTTCTCACCCCACCCTACCAGCGAGTAGGCTGGGGGTGCACAAGAAGTTGGGAGGGGACACAGCTGGGGCAGCTGACCCCAACTGACCAAAGGGATATTCCATACCATATGACGTCATGCTCAGCATATAAAGCTGGGGAAGAAGAAAAGAGCTGTCGTGGTTTAACTCCAGCCGGGAACTAAGCACCACACAGCCAATCCCTCACTCCCCACTGGTGGGATGGGGAGAGAATCAGAAGAGTAAAAGTGAGAACCCGTGGGTCGAGATAAAGACAGTTTAATAGGGAAAGCAAAAGCTGTGCACACAAGCAAAGCAAAACAAGGAATTCATTCACTCCTTCCCATCGGCAGGCAGGTGTTCAGCCATCTCCAGGAAAGCAGGGCTCCATCACGCCTAACGGTTACTTGGGAAGACAAAATGCCATAACTCCGAATGTCCCTCCCTTCCTTCTGTGTGGTGCTTAGTTGCCAGCTGGGGTTAAACCACGACAAACATGTATCCTCTCTCCTCGCCATACAAAGTCTTGCTGCTCCATCCTTGCCCCCAGTCTCTGGGCTTCTCCTTTTGCTTCCTTGTAGGGATCCTTGATCCCTCGCCCTCCAGTTCCCAGCTCTTTCTCAGTCCCCCTCCAGATTGCTGTCACTTATTCTTTTGCTGAGGCTTTGCTGCTGCCTTGTTGACTTTTATACCTGAAGTGCTATCACTCTCTTTCTGCCTTCACTCCTGTTGCTACTGTACCCATTCATTCAGACAGAAATAACTGACGATCCCAGGATCCTTTTTATTTCCTTTGGTAAACAAATTGCATGTTTTTATTTAGGATTTCTTCCCTTCTATCTCTTTCCCATTTTCTCATCTTACATGACCATTCCAAGACTGATAGCTCCCCTTTAAAAGAACAGAGAAAGGAAACAATGGATGGATAGTCACATAATAGAAAACTACTTCACCCATGAGAAGCCATTCTTTTAAGTTCACAATGGGAGGCTTTTTAGATGTTTAAAATTACACTGATCCAACTGCTGTGTGTAACCCAAAGCTAGCTTCAGACTGAGAAACTGGTGACAGCTCCCGGGTTTCCAATGTGAGAAAGAACTTCACCCCTGAAAAGTAACAAGGTGTACCAACTTAAAAATCAAATATTCTGATTAATAACCAACCAACAATAACCCCCTCCAAACCTCCCAAACAACCAACCCACCCACCCCCCGCAACCCAAACAAACCAACCAAGGTGACATCTGATCTGTTATTGTTTAGATGTTACAACATAAACCCAGTCTGTTAGTTGGAGAACAAAAATTTGAACAAATACCTGAAGAGAAGAGGGAGTGTCTGAACAGAGAAGCAGCTGAATGCAAGACTGTTTAGCATTTGCATTTTACTATACTAATGAAGGACAATTTCAATAAAAAGTAAAACTGACTTTGAATTTCATTCCCTTCTGTGAGAGAGATATGAGAGACTTACTAATACCTGTCAGCTGCTCCTAGCACCACTACCATTGCACCAAATGACTAAGGTAATACATGGAGAAAATGCTGGGTATAAGGTCAAGGGGAGGATTTTGTACATGTTTGTATATGCACCTATAAGTTCTTTTTGGTACTGGAGCATGTGCCAGAGTTTCTATTTATACATGGGTCACGAATATTCAGTGTGAGTGGTTCTGTAATTTAGTGAGGAATATTTATTTTGTATTTTGACTCAATTTTTCCCTGTATAATTTGTCTTCATTCATTTGCAATGTCTGGGAGTGTTTATTTCCTTAATACTTTTTAGCATATTCCAAGATGAATTTTAACACATCTGTAGTTTCATGTATTGTTAACAGTACTGAGAAGTATATTCTAACTCATTATTTCTTTTGGTTTTGAATCATCTCTTTCAATGCTGGGTTTTTCTCTGTGCTAAGCATTCAGTCCCTCTGTATTATATCCACAGGAGGACTTTGGAAGCTAAAGGCTAGTGAATACTAGGTACCCGATTCCAAACTTGTGGTCCTCAAAAAATTGCTTCTAACAAACAATGGGAAATGCCTACAATTTCAATATTAATATTGCCTAAAGTTATGCCTCTGGCTATTTTTGGCAGTGCCTGATCTTGGCTGAAGATCACAATATTTACTCAATCCTTAAGCTCTTCCAGGATCCATAAAACTAGGCCATTCTTTGGCAGTGTTCCCTGACGTGCTTGATCTGATAAGCACAATGACAGCACTCCTTTGCATATGTGACTCCTTTATTCATTTTCCCAAAGGAAAAGACTAGGTTTTTAAATTCTGGCAGTGTCTTAGGACCAAAATAAAGGTGCAGGCAGGAAGCAGTCCAAAGAACTGCTGCCTAAATCTAGAGTGGCAGTGCTTAATACTCACCACATTCCTCAGTGGTTGGTTTGGAGAGAACAGGTTACCTAACTCGGGGCTTTTGGTGACCATAAAATCTAAACCAGTTGTGGATCCAATATATATCACTTATCTGTACTTAGAATAATGCAGAAAAAAGCCCCAACCTTTTTTTTAGGCTCAATTGACTGTTTTTTAGAAACACTCAGATTTCTGGACATATGCAGGAACTAGAGGGGTCACTACAAATTAAAATTTGGAAATAGGAAGCCTTAACATCTGAGCTGTGTGAAGACTGTATCAGTGTGGTTGTGAAACTCCAGGTGCTATGATAATAAAATACAGTGCCAAATAGGTGACTCTTCATAATTCAGTGTAATAAGTTTCATGGTTATTTTAATAGTATAAGCTCTGAGAAAACACTACCTTTCTTGTGAGTCGTATGCAGTGATCACAAATCTTTATCATAATTTGATAATTTGTTTTTTGTTAGAACCTAGAAATATTGTAATTATCAGGTTATTGCTTTTTTTTTTCTTTTTCCTTGCCCCTGGTTTCTCTATCCTTGAAACACTAAGAAAGATGTCTAAGCAAACACTGTATAAATCTCGTTGTTATGCATATCACAATAATCGATGCTAAAGACAATGAAAATAAAATTTGTTTGAGTAACTAGGTCTGAAGGTTTAATTGATAAAAGCTGATTTTGAATATGATAACCTTTGAATCTGATAGTTGCAATAATTGTTTTGGTGGTCTTAAAATGAGAGATGAACAAATAAATATTATGAATTCTTACAACAGAACTGAGCATTTAGTCTGTGCCTTTGCTTGGTTTTCAGAACTGTCCACTATGAAGGTGGTGCTGTGTCAATTCATGCTCGTTCCCTTTGGCGACTAGAGACTCTAAGAGTTGCGTAAGTAAAATCCCTCTCAGAAGAAGTCGTCAGTTTGGCAGGGCGCTTTTTGTATAGGAAGAGTTTTCCTATAAAATCAGATTGATAACTATAAAACCAGACAGATAATACTAAAATAATCTTCAAAAAGTGCTCTGTAACAAATTTCATGAAAACTTAAACAACTTCCCGTAGAGAGTGCATGTTAACACACATGCTGTGTGTGTTTTGATTATTTTTTGACGTTGTTAGAGCTGTCAGTGAATTCACAATTTATCTTTTTTTACACATATATGTGATATTTTTAAGGAAAACAGTTCTGATTATAGTAATTCATGTTTAATAACTCATGTTTAATAACTCATGTTTAATAACTTGTTTAAGCCATTTGGATGTCCTTAAAGGCAAAAATTTACAGAAAAAATGCTACCTTGCATGAGTGTTGGAATGATAGTAAGGAATTGTGCCTTGTTTGTTAAGGTAATTGCACTGTAAAATTTCACTTAAATTGTATTACAGTATGTGCTTTGGTTAAAATTTCTAGTGACTATCAATGATTGTTTTTTAGAGATTAAATCAGGGCAGTTTAGGGAAAGGTTACACTTTAATGATTTTCTGTTTGTGCAGTTTGTTTAATAGGATGATGTTAAATGTGATTGATGGGGCAATGGGATTTTTGCTTTGGACTAACATTGACCTTGAGAGTGCTTAAGTGACAACAATGAAACTGTGGAAGGATCTCTGGCTTTTTATTTTCCTCATTGCACGTACTTCCCTAATAGGCAGTGGTACTGGAGCAATGTAGGGATTTCAGAAATTACAGGTTTCTGTTATGGCTGTCACATGTCTCACTTTGACAGGCATTGTATACAAACTTTTGAAGTGTAAACATTTGAACATATATGACTGAGAGAAATTGTGAGAACTGTCAAAACAACTAAGCAAAGGCAGCAGTAATCTTTCTTTTTAAGGAACATGACTTTCTTACCAGGAAAAAAACCCCAAATAAAATCCCATGAATAACCCTCTGTCCTACAAGTCCTTTACCTCCCTATTTTCCTGTATGATATTCTAACAGCTATAAACATTCATTGCTGAATTGCAGGCACATTACTATTCATGCAAATCCTTCAATTTGTAACTTAGAATATGCATGCCTGAAGTCCTCCATCAGTTCTAGTCCTTCCCAGAATGACTGCAGATATAATATTAATTCTGTTAATTTTATATGATTCTGAAGGAATCATTATTTCTGAACTCTTCTCATAAAAATCGCCTGGGCAGTTTGCATGTGCAGACTGCCTCTTGGGATGCCCTGCCATGGGATGCCTGATACTATTGCTCAGCGTTGCTTTCTTTCCCAAAAGCTGACAGGGATCATATTCTCACATTGCAGAAAAGAATTTTTAGTAGTTAGAAATGGCTTCACAAGATACTTTCTGCTCAACAGGCTTTTCTTGTAAGTGCACATGAATTGTCCGTTTTCCTGTCCTGCAGGCATGAACTAGGGGCACGGCTCAATTGCACTACATTTATTATTTTCTTTTTCTTATGGTCCATAGCTATTGGATCCAAGAGAAAATAGAATCAGATTAGAGAAAAGGCAGCTCCCCAGCACGGCCCATAATACGAAAGGTGCAGAGCTGATGTGTTTTACCAGACCCAGCAATAAAATAGCTGAGATTCATGACCTGACATTTTAGTTAATTGAGAAGCAGAAGTTGTGCTGGAACACTGACACTTAGATGTGCTTTTGTGGAGTATACTGACTTTGCTGTGTAGAAGACAGAAAAAAAGAAATGCATTTCTAAGATATAAAGCTTTCATATTTCCTTCCTCCCCAAAGTCCTTTCCCCTCGACTTAAACAGAAGAGACTATTTAGTTTACAAAAGAAAATAGTTGAGGGGAAAACCTCTTCATTCTTTTGGCCTCTTTAAAACCAATAACTAAATAGGTTTAGAAGTTTAATTAGTGAAGTGTAATAAATCCTGTTAAAAAACAGAAGCAGGTATTGCTCTTGCATTTTAAAAACTCCTGCACTTTAAGAACATCTGCCAAATCAGTTTTGCATACTTTGCATACAGTATGGCCAAGTGTTATGAAGACATGTTTAAACAAATGGATATTTGTATTGAATAGGTAAGTGCTTTAATCTGCTACGTGTATGTGTCAGGGAAAACGAAAATTACTTAAACCTGTGTAAGTGATTTTCAGACTAGTACATGAATATATACAAAACATATGCATAAAAACTTTTAATGTTTTTAAATGCTGTACCTGGAATTACTTTAAATGCAAGTGAGAAGATGCAGTAATACAAAATTCTTATATGAGACTAAGTTTGTAATCAAGTTAAATTCATAAGGATGTGTTTATATATTTCATTGATATTATGTGAACATTTGTTGATAATTTTAGAGCTATTTCAAGCCACAGTAAGCATAGAGAATTACTAATATTTGTGGAAGCACATCAGAACCTCGGCAGTATGTCATAACTCCATTATGATGGGCATTTTGCAAACACAAAATAAATATATGTTTTCCTCTCCAAAAAGCAGTGTGCACATACATCTGAAGTGTAAACTTCTGAAGATGTAAGACTGAAGAAAGCATTGTGAAGATCCAGGAAAATATCCTAGCTGTGGCAGTTTTCCAATCTAAGGAATATTCGAGAAGCCTTCTGAAAAGGCTTTGTGAAATGCATCCTCCTTAGTAACCCCTACACAAGTTTGTCTTCAGCAGTTAATCAGCAAGAAAGAAGAGCTGACTTTTCAGTTTAAGGCGAGAAGTTAGAAACCTGCAACCTATATTTCAACTTGAGAAGTTCTTGGGGAGCTTAGATAGAAAATCTTTGCCTTTCTTCCTTCATTTCCTCCTATAGAGTATGAAGAATCTGGGCCGGTCTTAGCTTAATAATTTTTAAAATATATTTTATGAGGATTTTTCTTTTTTTTTTTTTTTTTTTTAATTTTGCTATTTTATCTTTTGCACACTATTCAACGTGTGCCTGAATTGTGCTGACTGCTGAAAGGAGAGTGCTCTGGGAGAGTGAACAAACCCAGCTGCTGGTAGATGAAATGTTGGAGAGGGAACTGGCAGATCTAAGCTCTTTGTTTACAGCAGAAGCCTCCTTTTCTGTAGGCGGTCTGTATCTTCTCTCAAGAGGAATTCAGTCTGAATCAAGGCAGTCTGTGCAAAGGAAGAGGTTAAGATTATTTATTAGAATGGTTTTATAGGAGATAACCACAAAGTAGCCATTTTCTTGCTGATAATCCAACATTTAGAATTTTATCCTTTTACCAACTAGTTGGCAATAAAATGTACTTTAAAATATTTTGCCAGTAGTTAAACTCTATGTTTTGTTTTAAAAAAACTAAACGTTTCCTATGAACTTTCTTAGGTGGAGTGGCAGCCACATTAGATGGGGACAGCCATTCAGACTAAGACATATAACAACAGGAAAATATTTAAGTCTCCTGGATGACAAGAGTCTTCTTCTTACAGACAAAGAGAAAGCGGATGTAAAATCTACGGCATTCTGTTTTCGGTCTTCCAAGGTATGGAATCAGTGCAGCATTAATATAACTAGTAGTAATTCCAATCTTTTTAATAAGCAAGATTTAAATATTTCCTATTGCATGAATTATCGGAGCCTTCTACCTTTTCACTGATTAAAAAAAAAAAACACCTCAGTGTAATTAATATCTAGAAGGCTTCTTTTATCATACTTTCATTGGGTAATGCTGCCGGGCTGTTTGTGTGGTTTTTTGTTTTATTTTATTGCTTGCCCACTTTTGAACAGTTTCCTCATTTCTTATTTGTTTTTCTGATGATCTTCACTGGTATCTCACTGCTTATATCTGTTGGCTGACATAGGAAAAATTTATAGTATTGTGGGTTATTTAAATTAAATTGGAAAATCAGGATTTCTTTCATCAGATACTTTACTGTAGTCTAATTTAAAGTTAACGTAGTTTGAATTTTCATTTGACACCTTCAATAAGCATTTCAAATTCAGAACAGTACTTATATAGTTGGTAAACAGTTTAAAATGATACTATGATAAATTTCTTTAATGTCCTTTGATTTCTTGTACTTTTCACCTACAGCATGATGTTGTTGAAATTTTTCCAACAATAATGTTGGAAAAATTTGTCTTCTGAAATACATATTCATATAATAAGTATTCATAAACAGAGTTATTCAATAACTTTTCTGTAGCAATTACTTTATATATTTTTAATTATTTGTCTGCTTGGGAAGATAAGAAATGAATATATACCTGAAAGCAGGTATATAAACTTTCACACGCTGATAACAAAGACTTTAGTTCAGGTGATTATTTTGAGACCCAGACAATGTATTTTTTTTTTTAAACCAGTTAGAAAAGCCATATAAATACTTAAATATTTTAGGACAATGCAGTGCAACTATATTGGGGAGTTCCTGTTGCAGTTACTATAGATCTCAACAGTTATTCTCCTTCAAAGCAAGAGGGATAAAATAATTCATTCACTGATTCTCAAGATGGAGTCTTCAGTTGGGGTTACTCCAAACAGAGTGGAACAATATACTGCACTCTACTGTTACATGGATTATTTAGTCCAAAAAAATTCTTGAAGGCAAGAATTGTTAGCAATACAAAGAGTATCTTTTGTTGATATGGAGAAGGTAGTTTGTCTCTATTTCCTAAGTAGCATATGCACATGTGATTTGGAGATCAGACAATGTTGTATTTGAAGTTTCTTCACTTGTTTTTTTCAACCTGAGTTTGGAAGTCTTACTTGGAAGTATTTTGAAGTTTTATATTTTGAAGTGGTTTTGTCCTACCATGCTCAAAATAAAAAGTTAACATTTTTTTATTTAGTTGTTGTTAACTGACCAAACCTATTCTATGCTGAGCAGAGCAGAGATAAAACGCTTTGGGGCATGTAGAAACATGTTATGGTAGTCAATTCTTGAAGTAACATGAGAGTATTTTAAGAGGGGTCTATATGCTAATCAGCACATGACGGATGTAATCTTACTGATATTTACATATGGATTTTCAAAGAAATTGGAAGTTTGGAAGATCATATTTAATGTTAATTTTGTGGATATCAACATTCATTTTAATTAAAGACTTACTTGGAAGGAATTATGGGGATGCCACAAGGGTGGAGTATATGGTTTGCTCTTCATTGCTGAGGATCAATCCAGTCTCCTGCTTAGGCCTTCTTAAAGGAGAGTCATATTTCACTTTATTAGGATGCAGGCATTAAAAATTTTCAACTGCCTTCCCTCTCTGGAAAAGAGCATTAAATAAATATTTCAAAATTATAGCAGTCCTAGAAAGGCTTCTATAGAGAAGGTAAGCAGCTTTAGGGGTCTCTTTTCCTCCAAGCATGTGTGGACACCAACCTTTCATGTGTGTTGTTGCATGCAGTTAGCCCAAAATAATTATTCCTGGATAAGAAGCAGCCCCTAATCTTCTTTACTGAATACAGAGCATTAATAGTGGGAGTATGTCAAGTGGCTAGATCTTTCTTATAGCAATTTCTGTCCTTTTTTGCCACAGTCATAATTCTTCCTCCCACTACGTGAAAAGTAGTGGAAGGAAGAATTATGAAGATCCCACTTGTGCTATAAGTAAGTTAGCTCTAAATAGGCAAAAGCAGATGTGTGGGAAGAATACCCTTATTTGCAGTGTTAAAGACTCAATTCTTTCAGGCATGTGAGTAGATTATGATTTCAATTTCCAAATGAAAAGCAGCTTTCATGTTTGCAGAGAAAATAGTGAAAATGCATTTTTTTTTTTCCCCCAAAACACAACATTCTGGTACAGAAGTTGAAAAATTAGATCAGGATCTTCTTACTTGTTAAAATTCCTTAAATATCTCAGGAAAATAAAGAAACATGAAAGCTTAAAAACATCACAAGCCAAACAGCACTCAGAAGATATGGATATTCTGAAGAATATTCAGAATATCTCTTCTTTTTTTTTTTTTTCTTCTGGCAATTGGGCTTTATGCTTTGGTTATTATATATCACCCTAATAATTGTCATTAAATGAGGATTATATTAGCCTTTCGAGCAGCTGAAATTCAGAAAATTCTTTTTTTCTCTCTTGTAGTCTCGCTTCACTGAGCACAGGATGTCCACAGATATCTACAATTTATTCCCCAAAGTTACCGCTCTTTTGTAGGCTTGACTTTGTAGTGATTAAGTTCTATGGATTTTTTTTCTCTCACATTTGCTAAATATTGATGCTTTTTGATAAAAATTATTAGCTTAATATCACTTTTCCACTGAAATAAGGTAATTTTCCTAATTTTGAAATGTTTATACATTCTGTATAAAGTCTGCTTTTCCTGTCCACAGTCTTTTCCAGTGGACAGAAATACATAAATTTTAATAAAATTTTATGGCCTGTATTTTTATATCTTCACCGGTTGCTTAATAAAATTTAATAGGAAATATATTAATGTCAGCTTAAAAAGCAATCATGAATTAGCTTCTTCCAGTCAGTGAGATCTGCTAGTGTGCCTGAAAGTGTGCCACAGAAGGTCTAGGTTGGGTCAGATGACGATAGGTAAAATTGAAAGGATAAGCCTTAATCATGGGAATCCTTTTCAGAATGTTATTCGGAACTAAACAGAAGCGTTAGAGTGAAATAACACATTTAAGGCTAGGATTCATAGAATAACTTTTTTCAACATTAAGATAAGACCACTTAAAATTATGTTGTCCATTTAGCCCACAAAAATGTGGGAAGATTGGCTTGTATTCTTGTATGCATGGAATAAAAAGTGTTTATAAAGAGCACGTCCTTCTGGAGAAAATGTGGCATATTTTTCAACAAACCTGTTCGTTTCCAACGCATTCTTGTTGCTTTGCATTACTGAGGTGGTTTACAGACTGTTGCAAACCCGGTTGTTTCTGTTTGTTCCAGTGTAACGAATCAAGACTTTTCATCTTTGTTTAGCAAAAGTTGATAGTCTGAGAATGGGCCTAGAAACAAACAAAACAGAAGCTTTTCTTTGTAAATATGCAAATAAAACTGAAGCTTTTCTTTCTATGTAGGAAGAAGTAGCAGATGGCTATGTAATGACAGGTTATGGTAAGAGTGTAGTGGGCTGGAAACTTGCATCACGTAATGTCTATACCAATATGCAATTATTAAATGGTGACATGGTGATTTCTGATGTTTTTCAGATCCTGAATTTTACTGATGAACTGTTTTACAGTAGACAATGAGATTCATTCATTATATGTACTTTCTCAGCTATCTGCTGTTTATTGGCATGAATCCAGCACTTCATTCAAGTCTTCCCCTTTAGAAATAATTTATGGTTTCTGTTCATTCCCCCAAAAAGCTCAATGTCTTTAAGTTCCCAAATGAATGCTCTGCCTGCTGCCCCCACACCATCCCCTAGCTTTCCATCTTCTCCTGTATTCAACCAAACTTTTACTGTATGCTTTCCTGGCTGCTATGTTTATTTGCAGGAAAGAGCTCAACTGAATGTAGCTGAATTCAGCCTGGGCTCTAAACTTGGAGTTGTCAGTGTACTTACATAGGTGAGGACAGAGATCTTGTTTGGCAAATTGTTGGCACTGCAATTTTTATGCTAAGTAAATTTAATGTTAATTCTAATTAGAATGAAGATTGCAATATCAACTCCCTTCAATTTCTGTTATAGTCAGTAGATTTTAAAGAAAGTATGGAATAATATTTTAAATTAATAATCTCTTATTTTATTGACAGTACTTTATGAGAAAATTTATGAATTCATATATTCATATCTTAAGAAGTTGTGAGGAGGAAGACTTGGAGAAAAAAAAGAAAATTTTACAATGTAGAAGCACAGTATGTTCACACACGTTCACACTATCTTTAGTTATGAAGATAATTCAAAAGACTAGAGCTTGAAATCAGGCTGTCATTTCTTCATGTGATAGCAGGACCTCATTTGTTTTTTCCTGTATCATCATTTGTGTGCAATGTCCTATTATAAGTAGCTTTTCAGTTTCCAACTGTTATTATGTTCAGGTTATTTGTGCTAGCTTTTGAATTGAATACAACATTTAGAGAAAAGATATGAACAAAATAATGAATTACTAATGAAATAGAAGCACACAATAACTCAGTAATTGGCATCAGATGTATTAATAAATCAATTATTACTGTGTATCAATGGACAAGATTTTAATAAGAATTTCAGCACCTAAGAAATCAGACATTTACAAGATAGTGAAATTAACATCTGTATCCAGAAAAGGTTTAATAATCCGAATTGATGAATATGTTATATCTGGAAGCTTAATGTTATGAAAAGTAATAATAAGAATTTCACCTGAGTATTAATTTATCTTCTCTGTCTCTTTTTTTTTTTTTTTTTTTTTTTTAAGTGCTTCAAAATGCATTCATAATTGTAGGGTGAAAATCTAGCTACATGACATCTCCCTTTACTTAATAAATGCTTTTTAAAATCCTTTAATAAATTAGAGGTTGTTTTCTGTTCATTTCAAAACCCAGTCTTTGTCATCTTTTACTGTGAAGCTGTCTCCCCAAATTGTCAAGGCACATGTGTGTGATGTAGTCATTCTCCTTATCTTTCCTGGTTGCAGTAGGATAGAACATTTAGGAGTTTTTCGTCTCATTATTTGTAACATTACTCTGAGGAACTGAAGGAAGTGGCTTGTCCTCTACTGCTGATCAGGAGAAGCAGAGAAGGTGGAAGATGTATTTTGTTAAGGGGATCGTCTTGCACCCTGAATGTATGGCCTAAAATAGGCCTGCAATTTGCACAGATGATTTCTTGAACAGTGGTGAAAATTGAGCAGCTTCTTATCTGGGCACGTGTGAGCATATTTAAAAGCAGAATACAGGGAGTTACTGCACTGGTGAACCTGCCTGCACTGTTGAAGTTGTGAAAAGGAGGGCAAAACAGCTGCACTATTACAGTAGTCTCAGCTTCAACTGCAACAATTGTGGTGTATTCCCTCTCCTCCCAGAAGAATGATAAGTAGTTTCTATATTAATAACTTGATCACATGAATCAGAACTAATGAGTCAAAGTGGTTTTGATTACTCTCAATGGAGAAAATTTTTGCCTAAAATGGAGCTAGTGGCAAAAGCCTCAGGAACTTGTGGTGGTGAAGGTCAAAGTCCCCTGAGAAGTTTTGGGCATAACTACATTAACAACCTTCCTACAGTTAACAAGATATATACTGATCCTTTGTAACATGTTTTTTCCATACTTACCTTTGGCTTTAACAACTAGTGCAGGCAGACAAGAGGTATATCAGTCGGTTGAACCATATGCTTTTGGAGAGATTAAATGGATGATCTGCCATGAACCAGGGTGCATAGGCTGTTTGTCTTATAAACTGATGTCTGTGGGGAAGGAGTTGGGTCTTAGAAGAGCTAGATATTGGGGAACACCTCAAATTACAGTTACAAACTATAGTATTGTTTGGAATACTAAATTTCCTCTCCTGAAATGGCTGCTGTCTGCATAGGACACCAGCTGGACTGATGCATGGTCGTGCCATTCTTTTACGGCATGTCAGCAGGCCAGTCACAAACACACAGAAATGGATTTCTTTTCTCAGGAAATACTGAGCCCATTGTTGGGCAGTAATGGGCGGTGACAGGTTAAAGACCATCTCTCTGTGACAGTCAGAAATAAATTGTAGGGAGGTACTCATCTTTTCCAGGCTGGAAGAAAAAAATCCCCAAGAAGAAGCTTCTGGAGGTTAATGTCTGGTTCAGCTGGGGGATTCAATGTATTTGGTCTTGTTTTGTAAGCTTTTATGTTTCGATAATGACATGTATGGTCAATTATGGTCCTAGTTCTTTCCTAGGCAGGTGAAATCAATACACCTGGCTTTCCTAGAGTAATAAGCTAGGTTTTTGTGTGGATGGGATCTCTCTCTCCATCTTTTGCCTAAATATTTAACCAGAAGTTACACTTTTGCCAATTTTTAATAATTTCATTAAAGAAGGATCTCAAATATTCTTTTGGGTCCTGTTCTGGACAATTACCTAGTATTCAGTATTTTATGCAAATATTAACATGTTGATTATTGTTCTTGTATACATTTTTTTTCTTCTTCTTCAGGAAAAGTTGGACATAGGGACAAGAAAAGAGGTGGATGGAATGGGAGCACCTGAAATAAAATACGGGGATTCAATATGCTTCATACAACATGTAGATACAGGCTTATGGCTCACGTACCAGTCTGCTGATGCAAAGTCTGTAAGAATGGGTTCTCTGCAGCGGAAGGTAAGACTGTAAATAAGAATGCATTTCATTCAGTCACAGTCTGATAGGGCAGGGGGGGAAAATGAACAGAACTACAGGAGGCTGCTAATTTCTGGGTTTCAAATATTTTAAGCATGTCTTTGTTTAATTCTGAAAGGTGTGGGGTTTTTTTTAGTCACATATTGAAAAGTTATGTGATGTACTGAATTCTTAAACTGAAAGCCAAACAAAGTGCACATATTAGCCTATAGACATTAACCCACAAACATTGATAAATCTGGATATACCTGATGTCAAACTAAAATATTAGTAATAGCCTGTAGAATATGCTAAAATTCTTTTCTTCAATGTGCTGTAGTTTGGATTGAGGAGGCTTTTACTTCAAAGTCTTTTCTTTCCACTTCGTGAGCGTGTGTACCTTTTGGGCTGGAATGTTCAAGACTTGAGCTCTGAGGGATTTCTTCTTTTAAAGAATAACTATGGCCAAGCAGAATGCTAGCTCAGCATAATAAAGTAGGAAGAAGATTCTTTTACAACTTAACACATCTTACAGAAGCTATATTTGCATTAGTGTTTACTGTAAATGTATAACTTTGCAGGAAATTATTTCCCAGCAAGGAAAAAAAGTTTTAGCCTTCTTTTAAAAAATAAAATAAAATGTGATGTTTATCCACACTGTAGTATTTTCTATGACTGTTTTACATGCCAGAACTACAAAGCTAGAGCAACACCTGGTATACTTGGAAGGTCATGCCTTATAATTTTATATAATGTATATAAAATTTATCTGTATCATATATGTGTATATACACAGACACACATATATTCTATAAATATTTTTATATAAAAATAATATA
>NW_009231749.1:0-2315 GCF_000690835.1 Fulmarus glacialis
GGTGACGGCCGGCCCTACACTGGAACGTCCCTTTTGCGCTGCCCTGCTCACAGCCCCGGGCAGCCAACCCCTGCCCACCACACAAGTGACGGGAGGGGACACGGGACAGCAGCTACCAGGCTCAAACCCACTGCCTGATCAACAGCCTTTGCTTTTCCTCTCCTCTGACTTATCGCCTCTTTTTTCTCACGTCACTAAGACCACCTCTGTACGATCCTGACAGCTCTGAACGTGCCAGCGCGTACCAGCCATTGAACATGCAGGTTGCATGCATGTGACTCTCACTTGCCCCAAATTCAGTGTAATGAATTTCATAATCCTCCTATCCCTGCAAAAATATACAAGTATCTGAAAACAATGGAGTAAAATGCACTTTTACATGCATTTTATAAAATGTATATGGCTAGGAATAATTAAGTCATCTCCAGCAACCCTTTAAAAGTTAGCACAAGCAGGAGACAGAAGAAAATGGGGCAGACGCTCACCCTAGCAGCACTTGGCAGCAGGATGAAGAGGCAGCTGCCTTCTTCTGCCCTTTCTGGGCACTTGCTAGCTGCAGCGGACGGCATGGCGAGCAGCCTTCCCGCTGGCTTCAGCCCAGAGCCAGTCCACAAACACTCAGGAGGTATTTTGGAGGTCTGCGCACCAAGTCAAAGAGGAGTCCCAAACCTGCAGCAGCATCCCACCCCTCCCGCGCTCGGCAGGGAGCAAACGGGCCGACGTGGGGCCAGCTACCCAGGTCGGAGCTGGCAGTACAGCACACCAGCTGCTGGCCACCGGCTCTTCCAGCGGCACTAGAGACCTGCTTTTGCAAGCCCCCCTCGCGCTGCTGCCCACGGTAGACCCCAAATCCCCTGGCACCTCCATGCTCAGCCGTGCTCCCGCTCTGCCCTCGCTGGGTAAGGCTCGACTCTTCCCCAGCTGCCCTCTTCCTGCCTTGCCATCAGGTGCTCCAAGTAATTTTGAGAAGACTTCCAAAAGTTTATCGATTATAAAAGTCCACAGGTTTTTTTTTACCCACACCAACTTCCTAATGCTTTTATAATCATACTGTGCTTCTGGCTTCAGCAAGTCCCAAGGCAGTGAATTCCTGAGCTAACTGCAGGATGGAGAAAAACCACTGCTTCGTACTGTTTTTGAGTGTGCTTGCCATTAATTTCATTGCATGCTCCTTTCTCCTTGTGCCATGAAAAAGGCAGAGGTTCCCTATTTCCCTCTGATAAGCCATTCAGTATTTTCAATATTTTTAACATATTTCCTCCTATTCATCTCGTTTCTAAGGTAACAATCCCGCTCTTCGAAATCTCTCTTCAAAGCAGAGATTTTTTTTTCTCATTCCTGATCATTTTCACTGCATCTCCGAAACCCTTTAACTCACACTGTTCTTGCTGACTGCTAGTGCCCAGCCTGGTATGCAGCACTCTGAGGCGCCATGATTTTGATCAAGGCATTAGACTGTTTTCCATATTATCATCCATCACACTGTTAGGTCATCTAATATCGCTTCATTTTGTCCTAAAGTTGCACATTGAGCAGAGGCCTCCATTGAGCTGTTTAGAAAACATCCTGCAACTTTTCCTGAGTTAGAACTATTAATTAAGAATCTTAGTAGGTACCCGAGTGGTTCAATTTTTTCCCCTCTAGTAGCTATTTTGCATTTATTTTCATTATTTTTTATTCTCTGACATGTTTCTTTTTCCCCAAATTCTTTAGATTGCCTCAAAGGGCCTCAGAGCTGTTTCTGCTATGGAGTTAATGTAAATAGCTGCCATCTGCAGGCTGGTTCTTCAACACTCAAATCCATTTCTCGGTCATTAATGAACACAGCTATAACCCAGACCTAGTACCCACTCTTCAAACTCTTGCTCTGGCCTCACGGTATCAGAGTTTCTCGTTAGCCCTTTCTGAGCGGACGCTGCTTTATATCAGCCCTGGCTGCGGTTGCTCTCACCTCTCCACTAACAGAGGGCTTCCGAAAGCAAAGCCTGACCCCAGTGGTCACCAAAGGGACCCTCGGCCATGAAGGCTCTCCAGCAGCACTTCTGCTGTCTGGGGGGAGCAGCACCCATCCTCCTGGATCGGAATGGGTGCCCATGCCTGGCTTCCAGCCGAAGGCAAGCACCAGCTGTGGCGAGCAGTGTCAGAGCTGATGTTCACACTGCACGTGGCCGGCAAGTGACGGGGAGCAGTGGGACAACGCAAGGCCCACGTCGCTCCCACGCCTACAGGCCATGGAAACCCCCTGAAGCACAAGGAAGGTCTCCCCACGCCACTCAGCGGGTCGGGCAAGGGTGTCCATCAGCCGCTACCCGGCC
>NW_009231749.1:2330-2650 GCF_000690835.1 Fulmarus glacialis
AGCAACGCCACCCCCCTGGCCCGTAGGCAGAATACCGATAACCACAATAACAGCAGGTCGGTTGGGACGCATTAGGTGTTGGCTCATCTGCAATGTGCCACCTCGAAGTATTAGTTTTCAAGATGCATTCATTGTCATAGCAACGACAAGCGCAACGCAGCATTGATGTACTTACCATTTTTCTGAGAGGCAAGACGAGGGCTGGGGAGAAGATCGAGGGGAAAAACACCCTTGGCGCTTGCTCCGGGCAGCCCTGCTCCCTGCGGCGCGCAGACAGGGAGACACGGGGCCACTTTGGGCTCCACCAGCCTTCCCGCTCC
>NW_009231750.1:0-19854 GCF_000690835.1 Fulmarus glacialis
AACTGAGCCCAGGGGAACACCGCTCATGATCGGCTGCCAACTCCATTCATCACAACTCTCTGGGTTCATTTTGATGCATAAAATGTGTTTACAGTGCCTATATCCAAAAGATTTAGTGTTTTTGAAATTTCCACCCTAATACTAGAGGGATGGACATTCAGTTGATCTCCAGTTGGACCCACACATCCCATGTAGTGACCAAACTATCGTGTTTAGTAATGTACAATGTTGTACAGAAGTCCATCATTGTGAGAAGCTAGTAGTATAACTTTTGCTCAAACTTCATTGCATTTCAGATATATGGTGAGGAGACACCTAACATCTTAGAAAGGCACAGTGTTTTTGTTCACAGTAGTGTCTAGATAGTGCAGTATTTGGTACAGGGAGATCTTTCCAAGCATTTGCTTTTTATTCAGTGTTTGATCTAACACAAAAAGCAAAGCAGAACTTGGGGTAGGGACCAGAAAACCAAACCTTTCTTCTCCATGCTTAATGCTTCACCTAAAAGGTTGAGGAGTGTGCTATACATTTGACTTCTGGGTACTTGATTCTTGTTTTCTTGCCTATGCAGCAGCCCTGCTTCCCCAAGAATTGCGGATGGTGCTTCTAGCTCTGGCTATGTTATAATTTAGAGGATAAGATATTTGGGAAGTGAGTAAAGTAAGCTGAATTCCTCTCAGGTTTAGGAAGGAAATGATCCCTGAATACTCACTTCCTAAATGTGTTCTCTGTCTTAGTGGCTATTATTATGTAAATGTGGACACTGTGGCCACCAGCATTTTAAAAAGAGTAATAGCTGCCCAGTTTTTTATCTATCCACAGTAGAGGACCCAGTGCTCTGAATTCAGAATAGACAAGCTTAATAGCAACCTTTTGTCGCGTGTCTAAATTTAGGAGGGAAAACTTCCTCCTCCATCAATGTGTCTGACTGGCAGACTCGAGGAGGCTCAGTGCTTAAAATTCGGGGACATATAATTCAGGCATAAAATTCTTTGGAGACATATAGCTTTCACTAGAGACAATAATGGCTGTGCTCCTAAGGGAGGTGCCTGAACTACCCATCCAAATTTAAGGAGGGTGAGCAAAATAGATGCTCTGGTTCTGGACACGTGCCTTTGTGACACATTTAGCAGTGGATTCTATTTATTTTGCAGTGCAATGAATAATTCCTCCTACTGCAGCCAAATACCAGAAAGGGCAGGGCTCCAAACTGGAGTCTCTTCTGCAGTCTCAGTATCCCTCATGTTTGCTCATACTAAGCCTTAATACCAGGTCCTTTTGATCAGAGAATAAAAACACTTAGCCTCGGTTGCCCTTGTGTGCAAGTGTTCACAAACGTTCCTTGTGCCCACCTTCCACACCCAGCCAAAGCATTTGCCCAAGAATAATCCATAAGCTTTTTCTAAGCACCTCATTTAAATATTTATTGCAGTGATACTCAGCATTTAGATAACTATTATATGCATTATACAGCACTTCAGTAAGAATGACCTGTGGGGTCAGCATTTCTTGCCAGTTAATGACTATCCAGAGGAGTTTGCCCCTAAAGCGAGGTAGTCATTAACTGTGAGAAAATATTAATCCCAGAGGCCATTATTTATAAACCATACAAAATTAAGGATATATAAAGTACCATTTTCGTACATCTGCTGCATCTCATGCTCTCTATGTGACGCTGTTTAAGTAATTTTCTAGCAGTTAATGACTGATATTGTAACAATAGGAAATCGTGTCTTCATTTTTAACATCCCATTACCCTTATAATAAACTTTGAAGTTCATCTTCCTTCCCTCTTTCTTCCTTTAACAAAATCTTTGTCAGTTACTGATTGAAAAGCCCAAATAATTGACATTTTAGGTGCCATCTTAACATTGTATCTTTAGTTTCTTTGTTAAAGTTAAGATGGGTGAATACGCAAGGCTTGTTTTTTCCTTTTCTTTTTTAAAAGCTTCCTTAAAAAAAAAAGATACCCAGTTTCCATGTAGAATATCTTAGTTCAGTTCCATATCACACAACTCTAGCTCCAGTTCAGTCTGTGTAAAATGTCTTGCTTAGATATCTTTGGTATGATTTATTTACCAATTTGGCTTTTTTTCTTTTTCTGAAATTTTTGTAATTCAATGCTTATGTAGTGTACTGTTCTTACGGTGATTCCTTCAGGATGAATTTCAGCTTGCATGTTGGAGGGTACTAAATCAAAATGTAGTTTAGCTGTGCGGCTACTTGTATTCTTTAGTCTCTTTCTTTTTCTATTAGAAATATCTTAAATATTTCAGATTTCCTTAAATTATGTGTTATAAATTTTTCATATTAACCAGATACATTCTGAATTTTGTCCTTGACAAAGTTAACTACTCCTGGACAAAGGCATTGTGTACAGAGAGGTTTAATATATTGTATCAATGAAGCAACATTTTTGCTATTCCAAATATTGACATTTCTTGACAGTATTCTTAGAACTGTATCTAACTGTGAAGTCTTTGTTACACAGAAACTTCAGGGATTTACTTTTCACAGGCTGATAAAAACCATTTTGTTTCTTCAGTAACTGATGGAATGTCTCTATCTGGATATTTTAGTAACTGAAAATACTGTTATTTATTATTCTGAGGAGTGTTTTGAAGATGAAGGTCTGTCAATACAGATCTGCAAATATTCTCAGTGCATTTTTCAGTTATTTTTGTAAATTGCCTACAGTCTTGTGTTTAGTATTCCAATACAACAGTGTAGTAAAACTAGTCCAAATTAATTTCAGTGCAATGGAGCAGCGGACACACTTCACTATACCTTTTTTAATAGATCTGTTCCATTTCATTCCTTCTTATTCAGTGATTTATTTGATGTGTATATTTGCAGGCTATTACTGACTAGAAAAAACTATAGGTAGTTAAAAATAATCCATTGCATAGTGACAGGAAGATGGATTTTACTCATTCTCAGTATTCTTGAAGTCATGTCCTTTTATTCTCCAAGAAAATGTACTTCCCTTTTGATAATCTGAATTGAAATATGTTAACATTGCTGAGAGAAAAATTAGGGTGGCTAGCACTGAAACACCCAATACCAAAAAACATTTATAATTTCTTCTTATTTGAAGTATTTGTTATTGAAAATAGCTACTTATCTGAAATAATTTAAACACAGTAGAGATTGATTTGAATTTTAAACCTGTAGAAAAAAATTATCACAAGCTTAACATTAAAAGCATTATATGTGTGCAGGACGAATGGTAATGGGGAGATGCTCTGAACATGAGATAAAATGTAATGATGTTGAATGGATCATGAAAACAAATAAATATAAAATTAAATTATATAGGGAAAAAAGAGAATAAAATGAGATCTGATTCAGTGATGAATTGTAGCCAGGTGTTTTTACAATTTCAGGATTTTGAAAATATGGGAAAGGAGTTTACTGATGAGGGTAGTTAGTTCCTTCTCATTCCATTCATGTACCATGCTGCTGAAAAAGGGCCAGGCAAATAAGAAACCTGTTATCCTCAGAAATTATCTGGAGTACCTGCTGAAGGAATATCATGGTCTTTGGTATTTAAACATTACTTCTTCATGAAGTTGAAGAACACAACATTAAAATCATCTAACACAGGTAGCAAGGTATGAGAGGTGAAAATTCACTAAGGATGTACTTAAAGTATCTTGAGGATTAATAGGTCGAAGTTATTATGGAAACTATTTGGGTGAGTTTTTTAGACTACGCTAAGATGTAGAGTACCTATGTTGTTGTCTTAATTTATAATAAACTTAAGGGATTACCCTTTGAGCATGCTTGTGAATGGAGAGAAAGCATGGGAACTTTATAGTACATCCATGAAAATACAGTCTATATCTATTGTCTTCAAAGCAAGAATAAATTACTTGAAAATATGTCTAAACAAACACAGTGCAAGGCAAAATTTAATGCCTACTTGTACAAAGATTAAAATCATGCAACTAATAGCACTTTCTGGCTAATAGTGAGTGAAGTTACCAAAATCTTAAATCAAACCCCTCTTTTCCAATAGCTTTTCTTTCTATTGGTGCTAAAACTTCAGAGAAATTACTGTTTGCTTATTGGCTGTCTGTAGAGGCAGTATATTAAGATGTAGAATGCTTCAGATAAGAATCAACTTGCATGCAGATAGGAATTTGTGAGAAGACCCCTAAAGAACCAATCGATTTGTAAATATATTCTTTGCTTTTCCTGAAGACAAGTCTTTTCCCAATGTCATACTGTTCCTGCTTAAAAAAAAAAAAAGAAAAAAAAAAAAGTGGCCCATTGTTTGACCTAATGCAGACAGTTGTAATAAAATGAATGGTTTTGAGCAGTAATCTTCAAACTTTTAACTGAGTATGGATAACTTTTAAATATCAAAGTTTATCATGACTACCTTATCACAGTGTTTATTTGAGAACATTTTGAAAGTGATTGTATTCTGCAGATTAGCTAGAGGCTTCAAGCTATGCATTGCAGTCCATTGAATGAAAACTAGAAATATTGAAAGTTGTTCTGTGCAGGAAAGGAACCAGAGGAACCCTTAGGGAAAAAAAAAATCCTATTAAATAAATCCAAGTGCCAGAAAATGTTGCAAGTAAATATCACTATCTGAATTCTTCTTATCAAATAGATTGGGAGAAGATTTGCTTAGAAAGGAATTTAAAACAGATGCAAAGGAAATTAGTCCTGAACCGAAAGCTCAGAATAAACTGATGTTTGCTTCATTAAGCACTTACCATATTGAAACTTGGATAGTAAACTGATAGCATGGTTAAAATATGCTGTTACAACCAAGGAAAGGCCAGATGTGAAGGAATGCATTTTGTTTTACTGGCGTTTCATTTTCAACTGTACAGGAAGTTTGATATAAGCAGGAGCATCTGTTTAACAGTCATATTAAATTGCTGTTTTGTCTCTCAGCAACTGGTTAATTCAATCAGAACACATAGATTTTTCATCAGTCTTTAATTTGCTTAATTTCGGTGAGCTGTTGTCTCAGAAATTTTCCCGTCTTTCAGCCCTGTGACTATAGCATTGATGCCTTGTGCTATTCTTTCTCTGTCATTTCCATTTCAATATAGATTTTATAGTTCATTACCTGTCAATCAGTTTTAAATGGTGCAGTGTTCATTTTATCATGTTCTGTAAAAGCTGCATGCTTTTTTCAATGTCTTACATTTATTTTAGTTTGAGCTCTATTTATTTCTCTAAGCACTGCAGCTATCTATAGCTATATTCATTTTAATGTGTATTTATTTTAGCAAATGCAGTATTTTGTTTCACGTTGCATTCATTTAGCATGTTTATTCAAGCAAGTGAATTCTGACTCAACAGCACTCTGAAACTTCCTTATCTGTAACAAATAAATTTTTCCATAATATTTTTATTTGTCATAGAGCTTGAACGGTTACATTTTCAGTCTTCGTCATAGTTTCCCTAAAACAGAAACAGCAAATTAACACAGAAATAAATACTGTATAAGAAGTTTCTGCTTTTGGCTCTTCTGAACATGTGGGGCATGTCTTACCTCACAAAAGAACCTCTGCACTTTCCTGGCCAGATAAAGTGACTTTAGTTATTTACTAGAAGATTCCCTTGGTGGTATTTTCTGCTCACATTAGGCTACTCACTTTGGTCTCCACAGTATGCTATTACGTTGTGGAGTGTTACAGGGAAATTGTGTAAACAGAGACAAAAAGGCTTCTTACATCTACTGATGCATGAAAATCTGAAGAAGTTGAAAGGTTTCATGTTTGTTTGTTATTTGTATTGCTAGTGACTTTCTAGATTCTGTGAGACTTTTACAAGATGAGATTGTGGACAATGCAAATAGTATTCAAATTAGAAGAATCATGAAATTATTTTGAATTAGTTCATGTCAATAACTATTGTCAATAGTTAAGAATATTTATTCAGTCTAGGTCAACTAGACTGCTCAATGCCAGCAGTGTGATCTAAAACTGTTGTATACTTTGTGGTGATGACAGGTTATTGTTTTATTTCTGTCCTAGGTCCAGCATGCCATCTCTGTTGTCCAGTGGTAGAGTTAATATTTTTTAAAACTGGTTGCCTTCCTTTTCTGGAAGCATTTTTTCTCTTGAGGCTATAACGCAAGGATAAAAGTGATTGTGAATTCTCGGAGAAGAGGATGGCATGGACAGTTTCTGGGGAAGTTAGAAGTATATATCAGCTGTTGCGGGATGTATCAGTTCTTCTCCACTCAATTACATAGATCAGGTGAAAATGGAAGTTTGAATATATACTTTTAACGAACAGTCATTCAGAAACAGGATTAGCTGTTGTCACCTTCATTAATGCACTGCAGCATAACAACTATTAAAACAATAGTTTTAATATTGTTACTTGCACTAGTGAGTTGAAATAGCTGTACTTCCTTACTTTCATCTATATATGTACACTAGTGGTAAACAAATGTCTTCAGACTTGACAAAGTACATTAATGATATTTTTTTAAAATATTCATTATTCATACTACTTTTTTAAAAAATATTTTGTAGTGAACCTGTATTAAGCTAGTATTTTTCTGTTTTATGATCATAAGACTAGGTTTTTTTCATTCAATGTTGCTACAGTGCATGTCTCATTGCCCAGTCCTGGAAACTGTCACATCTATCCTAATTCTCAAAATGTAGACTCTGGTCTAATGTGTTACAGAAGCACTTGTTTAGCTTTAAGCATGAGAAGACTCATAAAATGCAGTGCTTTATTTGTAAACTGAGTGCTTATAATTTTTGTTGGACCATGCCTATAATTCATGATCTCCATTTAAGAAATTAAATAATTAAACTGCTTCTAATTCAACAGGATTGTATGAAAACTAAGAGTTTGTACTAACATTTTCTCTGCTTCAAGGAATTCATATAGGCTGCTAATGCTGTCAAATTTGTTTTTTCATTATAGGAAGAGGAAAAAACATTACTGTTTTTTTTTTTCTCTGATGAACAAAAATGGTAAATAAAGGCCTTTACATTAGCAGGAAGTGCCATGCAATGGGAAGGGCTCTAGAGTGAAGCAGCTGGCATGGAAAATAGGGTATTCTACACTATGTGCATTTCAAGGGGTTAGCATTCACTCCTGTGGACTGAACAGCTGTAGTGGTTGTAGCACATTGAGGTTTATTTCAGCAGTGCATCTCTCAGTTTATTTTCAATTAGAAGGCATTGAGCTTGTGCATTCCAAGATCATTTCCAGTGAGAAGTACATTATGTTAAGTGGAAACAATTCAGAAATATTTATTGAAAGCATGCTACTGATCCGAAATGTAGACTCACTCGAAGTGCAGCCACTGAAACCAACCTACTCTGCAGAAAGAAAGAAAAATGAATTGACTATTGTGTTTCCTGTTCCGCCATGCAGTGAGCGAAAGATGGCATGATATCTACTTCTGATTACAGATAATAATAGAGAGAAGCACATCATGCAAAAGGGAAATAAGTGACCTATTAGGCCTTAAGCTTGTTTCAATTCACAATGAGGAATAAAAGCACAACTGAAAATTCAGAAACTATGATCATGTGTTGTAATCTGGAAGGCTACTAGCTGAAAATGTGAGTGAACTTAATCTATGAATTTATTCCCATGCAGAATGCATAGAAGATATAAATAATACACCAAAATAAACTCAAGGAATTTTGAGAAATCTGTTTTGATGAATTCCTTCTCCAAAAATAAAATAATACATACTATTTTAGGAATAATAGGGAGGTATATTTTTGGACACTGTGGCTTTTTAAAGAGGCGTTTTCTAACTTTTATAACAACATAGATTGCAGTACTATTATATTTATTACTGTTGGGAATGAATTTTAAGAAATGCAGAGCACCATCCCAACAGTCTTTTGGAAGAGGCTGGGAAGAATAGAGTTTTTCATACTAGCATAAACACATGCACGTTATATTTTAGAATAATTTTGAAAAAGAAAAAAAAAGGGAAAAGACTTGGTCTGTAAATATATGTTTGATTAATGTGTCAAAAACTGAAGAAGGAACTGTTATAAAAAAGGAAAAGGGGAATAAAGTTTTTAAAATTTAATATACCATCCCTTTTCTCCTTAGTTGCTCCTGTGCAACATTCTAGACCTTCAGTGTCACTGAAGTATACTACAAATATATTGACTTTTTCTGAATGAAAATATCTTTCCTCTCTCCTGATGCTGGATCAGCAATTATTATTGCTGCTGATAAAAGGTGTATGCTACTATTACAGGTTCTTTTCAGGTTTAATCCCAAAAAATTAAGAATGCTTTTGATCCTATCCTAGTTGAAAATTTGTCTGTAAGATAATGCTGCTTTGGATATCACAGCTAGGTCCACAATGGTGAGAGCTGTCCTGAAAAGGCACTCATGGCTGTGGCCACAGATATCTCTAAGGAATTGCAGTTCCAAGGGCAAGAGTCCTCTTTAGTGTATATACTTATACAAACTACATTCCACAAATATTTGATGGCCGTCTTGAGATCTTTGAGTTTGCTCCAATCTTCATTCAAGAAGCCCATATACATGTCTACACAGGCCCTATTTCTTTTACATACTAAATCTCTTCCAGGTAGACAGTGAAAACAGAGGTACAGCCAGGCCCTGAGCTACCTACAGACCTGCTTTTGCATAAACCACCTTGGAGACAAGGCTGATAGAATGATGACAATATTTTGAGGTATACTGAAGAACTATGCATTATTGTTGCCTCCTTTAGAGTCACTATCAAATTCCTCACCTCAGCCTCTTTTCTGGGACTGAGTGTCAAATTTACATTAAACATCCTAGTTTATAATTTCTGGCTAGTGAGTTTTGGATATCATAGCCAAGAATTCTACTATCCTTTTTTCCCTGAAGATACCACCTCTCAGTCACCCTGGCCTTTTCCTTCTCAAGAGGTCTTTCTCATGAGAAAAAGGAAATTTAGTTTGTCTCAGAGTAAATTGCTGAATGGTTTTGAGTTAGAGCATATCTGTTCTCCAGGGAAGAACAGTCTTATAAACAGTAGGAGAAATTCTAGTAGATCTTCCTACTAAATTAAATGTTGCTTTTGTGTATTGGTGCTCTCATAAGTCATGTTTCCCAGCCTCAGTGATTTTTCCAGTTCTTAGCTATGTCTCAAAACTAAAGATGTGTGGCCTGTAATTTTCTTCTGTCACAGCCAATTTAGCATCCATTGTGGATTTATGTCCTCAGGTAGAATATTAATCAGCAGTCTCACTCCCCAGGAGAAATTTTTGAAGGGTCTAATAGGCTTTACATACAGTTTCAAGCCTGCTTTCCAGTACAATGTCAATAGGCTCTTTCAGTTCAAAAGTGCAGGCTCTACAAATCTTAAATGGTATGATGTCTTCCTCATTTATCTATCGAAAGCCTTTTCAGTGGCTATCATTTCTACAGGAAGGCTTAGCTGAGATACAGGGTCTTATGGCTGATTCCTCTTGTGTCGTTTCCATAAGGAAAAAGCAACCCTTAGCAGGCTTTCCAAGGTTTTACTGGAGGAATTTTCTGACTGCCATGTCTCTCCTAAGCCCCATGATTCCTCAGTAAATACAGATCTCTACACATTAGAATATAAGTACTCATTGTTCTTTCACACTGACAGAAGAGCCTTCAGGAGGTCTCTCCATGTCCTTGTGACAAGGCTGAAAGACCTCAGGGGGTGTCAGAGTCCTCACAAAAAATACTATCCTGGTTATCATAACGTGTAAATGAATGCTATCAAACTGCCAACAGAGAAACTGCCTTACTTACAAGGGCTCATTTGACCATTTTAAGCAGCGACAGTGGCTTCTCTGTGGAACATTTCACACTTGGCATTTGCAGAGAGGCCACCTGGAGCTCCGTTCGTACTTTTACTAAGCATTGTGCACTTGCTGAAGCATCCAATGATCATGCTGCCTTTGGGAATTATCCTTCAATCTTTGTTTAATTAAGAACTCTAAGGGTCCTCCTCCAGGTAATTGTAAGTTGCTACTCTCTTCAGTCACCCACAGTGTGAGTGAACATATAGACAATTACTTCAAAGACACTTACAATATTCCTTCCTATCCCTCTCTCTCAAAGTCTTACCTAATTTGCTATATTCTTTAAGAGGAACTGAAAGGAAGGGACAAGCTATGCCCTTTCTTTATGGCTAACAGTCAAGGAGGGGAGCATTAGGGAGGACAAACTGATAGTTACTGCTAATATAGATGTTTTCTAATAGTACTAAGCGGAACATACTAACACTGTGACTGTCATATAGATAACACAACTCAAAGAAGAAAAGTTATAGGTGTGTATCCAAGCATTCTAGTCACAAGAAAAGCAGTATCTTAATTTTGTGGAAAAAACAGATGTCTTCTGACTGCAGAGAGCTTTTTAAATTTCTGTACAAATATTGAGGTGAATTCCCATTGACACTGTTTCCCTAAACCTGTATTTAGGCAAATTTTTGCTTTTATGAATGCTGGCGCAAACTAGGATCACAAATATTCTCATGAATTTACTGATAATCAGACCAGTATAGCAAGTACATTTGCTTCACTTGTACATATCTAATGAGAACTTTTGCTTCTCATTCATGTAGTAGCTGTTTTTTAAATGACAAACACAACAGCTCAAATACAGGAAAGCATTCTTGCTAAGATAAGCAATAAACCTTGAAACCCATGGGATCAGTTAAATGCTGTCTAAAGTAGGGTCAAAAAGTGATTGACAGAAAGAAAGGAAACACTCTCTAGATATTTTGTAATTGTGACACATTCAAAATCAACATATATGTATTTGCAAATATCTGGTTTTTTAGGAATATAATACAAAGGATTAAAAAGAAACATCGGGAACAGAGCTTGGTGCCTTCGGTGCCTTCAGTGCCTTAGTCAATTATGTCATACAGTCGTAAGTCTGTTCCATAGGCTGACTAAATTCAGTTTAGCTATGTTTTTTCCTCTGCTGTTGAGTGAAGGGTTGCTCTACAGCCTCTTCTCTATTAGAATTATAAATCTTCTCACTTCTGGTCAACATTATTCAGTCAACTTAAATCCATTTGTTATTGTGACAACTTTGTCCTTGAACTTGAATAATAATTCTCCTTCCCATATTCAAGTTCCTGAGTATTTGCTGATAGCAATCATGTGTTCTGTCAGTCTTAATTTTCGTTGTCTAAAAAAGCCAAATGTTTTAAGCACTTATTGTAGGATCCATTTCGAGCTTCTTTATTGTTTTAAAATGAACACTATCTGACCTCCCAATTTAAGTTCACTAAATTCTTTGACCTGTTTCCATATATGCATTCTCATTAACTTTCACACAGTTCCACTTATATTCCACTATGCTCAGGATAAAATTTGAGATAAAGAATTCAATTAATATTCAGTTGTGTCTGGATTATTTTAGACGTAACCTTATTCTCACTGCAAAACTGTTGTATGTCTGTTTCTTTCTCTTTTATTTGTGTAATTATATAATCCTTTCCTATTAATTTCGTTTCTTTTTTCCATTTTTTAAATTTAAATCAGCAAATCTTTGTAAATTTTTCAGAATGGCAAGCACAGTGAGGATCCCAAAGTGAGTTTTAGGTCTTAAACACAAATTCTCAAAATTTTTATATAGCCATGACTTCCTGAAGTCACTGAGTCACTGGTTATGAACCAATATTATTTGGAAACACCATAGTCTTGCCTATATTAAGTAGATTACATCAACCTCCCCAAATTCATACATTTCCATCTTTCTTGCTTAAAGGGCTCAACGCAGCAAGTAGTCTTAGAGAGTGTGCAAAACAAGTAGCAGCTTCTGCTTTCCATCAAAACTTGGTCAAAGATGAAGGTCTGTTACCCTTCACTTGTGAAGCAGAATCATGTTTAAAGGAATTGTGCATGAGACTTGGTTTCCAGACCCTGCTTTAAGGATTGTCTTTAAAGCTTATCCGATGACTATTTCAAGCAACTTCATCTATTTCAACTTAGTGCATAGCTAAAATCATAGGCACTGCCTCTGGTTTTTGGAGCCCCATCTTTTCCCCTGGTGTAAGTTGTCTGTGTACACAATGCATAGAACTTGACCTGTTAGCTCTGAGACTTGACTAGTTTGTGTGTGTGTGTGGAGGGGGGTGTTGGTTTTTTGTGGCTTTTTATTTAAAGTTCAAAGTACCTGAAATAGTGAATGGACTGTGGCATAGGAGGTCAGAATGGTCATTTTATAGTGTAACATCAAGGATATTTGTTGCATGTCATGAGATTTTTTATAAGGGATGTTAGTGTACTGGGATATCATTGTAGGTCTGTGCAGATTAGAAAGAACTAAACCTGGTGCCATCTTGTTGATATTATCTGTACAGGGAAATACTAGTGTGAACTGAAGAGAATACTTGCATGCTTTTTGTCTCAGCAGAACCTATTTGTCTTCACTTCCCAAGAAAGTCTAGGAATTACTAACAAATGTGCAGTATAGATGATAATAGGGACAGATAGCCATAAAACAGGAAGAAAAGAATTTGTCAGTGCAGGCATAACCACAATCACTATCCTTCCCTCTCCCTGTGAACATTAATATCAAACCTTACTCTGTATTTATTTGCATAACCATACCTGCAAATACTCCTGTACCCTTTACTGTATCCTCATTTACCTGATTTTCTATATCCCCTATTATAACCAGGCATGGAAGTTATAGTTGCCTTTATCAGTGTTCTCTCTTTTTTCCCATTTTAAAGCTCTTATAAGTCTTTCCATGCTTGTTCCCAAAAGACCATACTCCAAAAATAGTTGAAATCTATCAAACAAGAAAAATTTTCTTTCCATAGATGCTGCCCGTAGTCAAACATCTTCAGAATTTCATCACAACCCCCATTCTCAGGCCATCTGCTGAGCTTTACTGATTTGCTGCACCATTCGATGCATTCATGTAGGACAGAAAAAACATCACTTCTGCCTAAAATTCTCGAAAGTCTTTTCCAGCCAGATGACTCAAGGAGAGTAATACCAAATGTATCAGATCCATCTTGTATGTTCTCTCTGGAAAGACAGCACTCCTTTCTGCTTCTTGCACTATACCCAGGACAATTTTTGTGGGATAAAGAAACACAGCTGATGTGCAGAGACAACAAATCTTTATTGTTAGACAATCAAAAAAATTTTTAAAAAAACAACCAGAAAAAAACGCCAAGGAGATACTATTAGTTCACTTACAGTGATATGAGCACTTAAGTTTAAGATATCCAATTGCAGCTCATTATAAATAAACAAACAGGCAAAACTGTTATACATTGACCTTCTACCCCTTTCTCTAGCCTTGTGCTCACCTTCTTTCCAACGTGTTGTTACAGTGAATTGTCAGTGTTATGAATTCATTGTTGGAAGAAGTATGACATTGATGGAAGGGGTTCTTCCCCCTCACTTGTGGGTTTAACTGGAGTTAGTTTTGTAAGTTTGCTGACGGTCTGCTTTATTGTTCTTTTTTTATTTACTCACAATGCTGTTTTTTTTTATACATGGTATTTTACGTGTATGAGATAATTGTTCTTTATTTTCTTTTGTTATCCCTAAAACAAGTTTTACCCAGCTCACAAGGCTGCTTTTCTGCAGTGACTGCTAACTTCTGTTTATAGCCCTAGGGCCTCTGATATGATGTGGTGTTTGTACTTTCAAAGACACTGTTATCCTCCTGTACTTTTATATATAACTTTTTTTTTTTTTCCTAGGATCATAGATGACTCACTCTACACAGAACAACTATCTGTAGTTACTATCTACTAATCATAAAAATATGTAGACATTATTAAAACAATAGATGTTCAACCACATAATTGCACAAAACTAAGCAAAAGCTAATACAAGTTAGATAGCTGTCACTTGATTGTTAAAAGTGCGTGGTTGTCTGGAAATCCTGACGAAGTCTAACAAGTCCTCAGGCCTTGCACTGTTGAGCTAAAACACCGTTTCTGGGCCTGTTTCTAGAGATGGCAATATCTTATTTACAGGGCTATGTGCTCTATAAATTGAACAATTTCAGGGTCCTTATTCCTATCTTTTTTCTGTCATCATTGCTGTGATTCTCTGATTTTCTACTACCTATTTTTTTTCCTGCATTATTTTCTTGACCAATGTTGATATAGCATTGTCGTGGTTTAACCCGGCAGGCAGCCAAACACCACACAGCCACTCGCTCACTCCTCCCTCTCCCCCCTGCAGTGGGACGGGGAGAGGATCAGACGGGTAAGAGTGAGAAAACTTGTGGCTGAGATAAAGACAGTTTAACAGAACAGAAAAGGAAGGGGAAAAAAAAAAAAAAATGATAGAATATACAAATTAAGTGATGCACAATGCAATTGCTCACCACCCGCGCCGACTGATAACCAAGTAGCGATCACTACTTCCTGGAACACACCTACCATTCATGTACTGAGCATGATGTCACATGGTGTGGAATACCCTGTTGGCCAGCTGGGCTAGCTGTCCTGGCTGTGCTGCCTCCCAGCCTCTTGTGCACTTGGCAGAGCATGGGAAGCTGAAAAGTCCTTGACTATAGGGTACTTAGCAACAACTAAAAACATCAGTGTGTTATCAACATTATTCTTATACTAAATCGAAAACACAGCACTAGGAAGAAATTTAACGTTATCCCAGTCGAAACCAGGACAAGCATACTTTTCATTTCCTAGATTTTGATGATTAGCATCTTTCTTTATCACTGTCCTTTCTCTGCTGGCAGGGCCTTCCATTTTTTGTTTTCTCTCCATATTTAATCACGACATATTTAATTACTAATGAACTCCGAGTACTAATTGGAAACATTTATTGCTTAAAAAAAAATTAACAATAAATTATTCCTTCAGCCTGCAGTAGTTTTGTTGTTGTTGTTGTTGTTGTTTTTAATATATTCCCCTCAGAAAAGCATGAATCTACATTAGTAATAATCTAACACTATATTGCACTTATTATAAATAACAGTTACCAAAATGTACTGAACCATGACAAGAACTTTTAGTTATAAAACTATAGCCATTGCCAGTTTTAGAACTTTAAAAAAGCTGTGAATACCAGACACTTTTTATCTTTTTTAATCTCAATTTGCAGATGATGGTGAAGTTTGAAGCATGGGACAAAAATTACTAACAAAAATCTTTCCGTGTTCCTTGGTCATTTTCAGGAGAAAAATAAAAAATATTATATAAGAATGTTTACAGAACTGGAACCACTGATTTTCTAACACCACACTATCATTCTTGGAAATACAACTCAAAATGCTTCAGCTTTGAAGATTAATGTATAGCTTGGAGCACCACAGCAGTTTATATAGCAGTTGTTATGAAGCCCTCTTTATTGTGTCAATAGGGTGGAAAAGATTAAAACAATAAAAAAAGTGATGATTCTGAATTCTTTCATTCTTCTTATAGCTCAGTTAATACAGTTTAGTTACCTTTGAAGTTTTTAATACTCCAAAATCATCCTTAGTTATGCTTTACTATAAACAGGAAAAAAAGGGTTGTGACGGTGACCCTATGAAACATTACCACTATCTTGAGGCGATTGAAAACAATAGACAGTAACAAGTAAGAGTCTATGTCTTTGTTAGAACTCATACTAAGAAGTATTATAAGTGTTTTTGTGACTAGCTTTCTGTATAATGGCATTGCTGCTTCAAGTACCTGTAGCCTATTGTTATAAATAATGATAGGCCATCAAACAAATGCAACCAAGTAGCTTGACCAAGGTATAATGTCTTTGGGCTATTTTAGCTATTTGAGTTTATTTTGAAGGGTAAGGCAAAAAAAAAAAAAAAAAAGGTATGACTGATAAAGAGAAAGAAAATTAGGATTTTGTGTGTCTGCTGAAGATTTACAGAGAAGTTTTATTGTTCAGGCTGTGAATTAGTGCCTGATCATAAAACCTAGGTCATATAGCATTGCTGTATGTGAGAGTGCCTTCTGATGTTGTTTGTTTGCCTATAGTACTAGCAAACTTAGTATCTGAGCATTTAACAGGAAGCAATGTGAAATAGAGTTGTGTTTGTGTTTCTGTTTTACATAGCAAAAACTGAGCAATGAAAAATAATAAAGATACTTCTTTTTTCATTTTTAAAGTTGCCTCTGCTAAAAAAGAATTGCCATTTGCCCAGTTTGACACCAGGGTCTTACTGCACTGACCCTCTAAAACATCAGATGAAGGCAACGTTTATGATGCTCTGGGCTAACTGTGGATGTGGGATGAACATGATGGCATGATGTGGCACAGTGGATTTCTAGAATTGCATACTTAGCCATCATTCCTTACCCATTTCTATATCAATGAGACTGCCAGGAGGTGTGAGGACTTAATGTGGCCTTTCAGGACAAATTAAGTGCCTCGGTTTTTAGAGAGGATGTGAAGGAGACAATCCAGAATACTTTAGTATTACTCTTGCCATATGTTCCATCTCCCTTTTTCATCATATTTTTCTAATTTCTTTTCTAAATTTTATTCCATTTTTCCCCATAATTTCCTCCTCACACTTTTCTTTTGTCACTCTTGGTAAAATATATCGCAAATTGACTAGGTTTTGAGGTAGATCTTCCAGAAGGTTTTCTATTAAGTGAGCATACGCAAAACACCAGGAGAACATGGAACTTATAAAGTTAGATTTTCTTAAAATATAAACTAAAGCAGGTAATTTTTTAAATATAAAAACCCAGATCTGCTGGCTAAGACAGACTGAAATTAGGAAGATTTGGATACAATCTCTACTTTTCCTACTCTGTCTTTACAGGATGAGTCTTTGCTCCATTCTTTTTGTCCTTTACAGCATTACAGGACAACAGTTGGGTGTCATCAGACTTCACCTAGTGCACTCTGAATCCCTTTTCTCTGTTACCTTGGGCACTTGGCTGATCACCTCCGCCCTGCTCTTTTCAGCAGTTTCACAGCCTCTACTTGCCCATGATATCTTTTGGCTGTTCCATTCTCTTGTTTTCTACATCCACTTTAGAAGACCCACCCTGAAAAGTTTAGACTTTTGCAGGGAAAGCAAAATTTCATCTTTCCAGAAGTTTCTATCTGACTGAAATTACAGCAGCCGGGAAAGACAAATAAGCAGCTTTCTCAGTTTGCTGCACAACCACCCCTTTTTAAAGAAATACAGTATAACAAGGTAAGCAAACAAAACAAAGCAAACCAAAAAAGCACTGTCATGGTCATCTTTCACCTTTTGGAAACATTATTACTCTGCTATATTCAGTGATTTAGATGACTTAAAATTTGGCAGGAAGGAGAAGGTAAACTAGGGCAACAGTCCACTCCAGTGGTCACTCTTATCTATCTTTTCACAGCTTCTCTCTACCACGGATCCTAAAGCATAATCATCTAAGATAAAGGCTCTGTATTCTTTCAGATTCACACATCAGCAAAAATGAAGGTTTTACTCAGAACATCTTTTTCTCACTTTAAGTTCCTTGCTATGCTGCACTGAACTGAGAAAAAATGGGAAGACATGTTCTCTTTTTCTCCCGAAAGGGCAATCTTATCAGCATGTTCTCAGCCCCTCTTTAAGCAGTAAGAATCCTAGAAATGCAAAGAATCCTAGAAATGGCTTGATTTTAAAATTTTAATTCCTAGGACAAGTCGAAGTAACTGAGGAGCAGAGAGAAACTACGATATATCCTTGGATTTGTTTTGACCAGGACATAGGATGAGAGGAAATGGCCTCAAGTTGCGCCAAGGGAGGTTTAGATTGGACATTAGGAAAAATTTCTGTACTGAAAGAGTGGTCAAACATTGGAACAGGCTGCCCAGGGAAGAGGTTGAGTCACCATCCTTGGAAGCATTTAAAAGACATGTAGATGAGGCACTTAGGGACATGGTTTAGTGGGCATGGTGGTGTTGTGTTGAAGGTTGGACTCGATGATTTTAGAGGCCTCTTCCAACCTTAATAATTCTATGATTCTATGATTCTCTCTGTATGCTGTCATAGGACTTACTGCAGGCTTCAGATGGTAAACACAGTGTATGGATGATCTGGTTATCAGTAACCGTAGTTGCACTGCAGATTTTCGTTTAACATGTTTGTACTGAACCCAAATAAAAAAGTGTTTTGAACTGTTTACATTTTTTTCTCAACCTGGAATCAAGTATAAGTCATTATTTTCAAGTCTGGTATAGCTTAAACTGTCGCTGAAGTAGATAACTTCAGATACAGGTGAACCTGACCAAGAAGTGGATCAAAAATGTGGAGGCTACATCACAGTTTCAAATATTTATTCATTAAAATCTTACTACGCAGTCATCAGGAGGACTATGATGCTGGTGGAAGGGGTTTTCCTCCTCACTTGTGGATCCACTTGGGTTTGTTATTTTCCTTTTTACAAGCTTTTTTAACACAGTTGACTTGTTCTTTCTTAATTGATTCACATTTCCATGTTACATTCAAGTTTTACTATACATGTGATATCTTACATGTGCTGGATATCTGATCTTTGTTCTCTTTGTGATCACTAAAACCAGCTCAAAAAGTTACAATCTTTTAATGTCCAGTAAATAACCATCTATGATCATGCTTATAGCCTTGTGGCCTCTGAATTGTCATGTGCTTTTATTTTGAAGAACTCTGCTAACATCCTGTGCTTGTACCTTTGGGAACATTGTTACAATCTCCTATTTTTCTTTAACATTTAACAGCCTGCAAGTTTTTATGTTAGCTTGTTTTGGTTTTTTTCTGGTAAGACAACAAATATTTTATTAGCACAGGCTAGTCATGTTTATGTCCTTGTTCTGGGGTCTTTGAGTATCGCAAGCAGTAACGCACTATTGGAAGATGTAGATTTATATACATATAGAGACATTCAGACACAGAGCTCTGATATCTTCCTGCTGCAAGGATCTACTAGTTACCATATCACTGGTATGGTATCGAACTTGTTCTGTTACAGGCTTTTATTCATGGGACTAGACTACAGTACTTTGATGGAAGGCTACCATATTTGGTTTTGCTTTTTTGCTTTGGCTCACAACCTGAATGAAAAAAACAAAGAATATGTGCTTTGGTCAACACTGCTGCTTGGCTTGTAGAGGGAAAAAGTATGCTGTATGATACTAAGTTTATTGTTTCTTCATCTAGTGCCTTAAAGAAAGTCCCTAGCTCCAAAATCAATCTTTCCCTTCCACAAGAAAATAATTTTTGTTTCTTCCCTGCTGAGTATGTGTCTTGTTCCTGAGTTCTCCTCTTCTTCTAAGTGAGCCCAAAGAAATACCAAAAGACTTTCAATATCTAATGCTATGTTCTATTATATTATGAACCAGAGTGAAGTAGAACTATCTACAGAGAAAACTCAGATCTTTTGTATGAGACAAAGAGAAATAGAGAAATCTGAAAACGTCTTTATGTTCTTCCATTTTATTATTGCAGAATGGATCTAGCAATTTTCAATGTCATTTCAGATTTTGCCAAGTGCATATTCTCCTTCCTAAGAAAAAAAATTTTGTCATTCAAGATGTGCTGGTTTTGGCTGGGATAGAGTTAATTTTCTTCATAGTAGCTAGTATGGGGCTATATTTTGGATTTGTACTGAAAACAGTGCTGGTAATACTACAGGGATGTTTTCGTTACTGCTGAGCAGTGCTTACACAGAGTCAAGGCCTTTTCTGCTTCTCACACCACCCCACCAGCGAGTAGGCTGGGGGGGCACAAGAAGTTGGGAGGGGACACAACTGGGACAGCTGACCCCAACTGACCAAAGGGATATTCCATACTATATGATGTCATGCTCAGCAATAAAAAGCTGGGGGAAGAAGAAGAAAGGGGGGGATGTTCGGAGTGATGGCATTTGTCTTCCTAAGTAACCATTACACGGAGCTCTGCTTTCCTGGAGACGGCTGAACACCTGCCTGCCGATGGGAAGTAGTGAATGAA
>NW_009231750.1:19953-41163 GCF_000690835.1 Fulmarus glacialis
ATCCCACTGAAGAGGGAGTGAGTGAGCAGCTGTGTGGTGCTTAGTTGCCAGCTGGGTATAACCATGATGCAACTCCAAAGATTTTTTCTACATTAACATTTTAGTTTGGATCAGGACAGTGTTTTTAAAGCAACTCTCCCCATTGCCACTATTTATTGTGCTTTAGTTTATTTACAAAGTGGTCTCAGAAAGTACACAAACTAGATTTTTTTTTTTTTAGATGACATTAGATTGGAAGATACATTTCAGAAGCACATACTCCTACTGCTAACGGACTTTCAGCTCATGGACCAGACTAAATTTATGCTGAAGTGAATCCCACTGAAGTATATATACTGCAGACACCACATCCTTAGCACCAGTTTGCTCCACAGGCCTACTGCTACTGGGCCATGCTAGCTGCTACTGGAGGAACAGCCTGTGGTGTTTGTCCTGAGAAACAGGAGTTTCTCAGAAGCAAGAGTTTCAGGAGTCCTGGGAAACTGAGTTTGTCGCTTCTCTTGCACTGCAGTCTTCTTACTTATTGGTTTCACCCATTCTGAGCCTTCAGTCCAGGAGCTTATCCCAGCCGACCATGTTTAATTTCTGTGTACAGGTCATCACCCCCTCCCACCAACTCCACAAACAGTCATCAGTCAAAAGGAATCAACTTACCCAAACTCAGCCTTTTGATGTAAAACATAACATGCTAGAAATAACATACAGTAAATAATTAACAAACAAAGAGAAGAGATGCTCTCTGTCACAAGTGAAGTATTTGTTGGAAATCAAAATGTGAACTTTATGATTTGCTTGATTGAATTATTGGAAATGTTATTGAAAGTGACTTAAAGGTCCTAGCTACACTTAGGGGTTTTGGGTGAGTTGGATATTTTGAGTCAACTGTCAACAGCTGGCATGCTTGTGTACATTATGTATGTTTATATGCACAGATACTAAAATTTCAAATTATGTATATAACTCACTATATAAATTGAAAGTACACATAATGTGTATATATATATGCTTTTAATTTAATGCACAACTCATAAGCTTCCAAATCATTTGTATCAAAACCATAAAAATTGTTTCAATCCTCTTGTGAACCTTTTTGTGTTTAACATAGGCTTTCATTTCCACCAGTCTTCCTATGCAAGGGGAAACAAATGTGGAATGCCAGTGTCATCACTTAATGCATTTGATATACAGCAGTCTCTACCCATACATTCCGTACAATATACCAACATTTAGAGAAATATTATCTTTACTTGAAAATGAAGTTTGTTTGCAATATTATTGCTATTAACTCCATAAGTACTGTAGCAAAACATATTTTGTTCTTATTTTTTGAGTGATTCATATTTGGGCATTGCCTTCTTATAACAGATGGCTGAATGGTGATTCAGGACGATAATTAGTCTTTTGCATTTTCTAGCTTACCTTAGGTAGAGACATTCCTCTGAGAGATGATTACACTACGCTGTTTTAAACACTAGCAGATATTCTCTAAAAGACTTTTGTAATGCACCCTTTATAAACAATAAAATCATGATTAACTCTGGTATAGTAAACACACGATACCAGCAAGACAGTAATTAACTGCACTGTGGCATTTTAAAGGAGTGATTTACATGTTTCAACATTCTCTTACTGTGAGGGCTCTTCAAATGGAAGTAGGAAATGCTTGCAGAAGTTCAGGGAAAGCTGCTAATGTGATGGACCTGTCGAATTTGCTTCTGGAGCTGGTCATTTATCAAGAGGTGAAGTAGAAGGGAGAAAATGTGGTAAAATGTGGTTTTATTGTAAATAAAACATAAACAGAGGGAAACAGGAAACAAAGGCTCAGAAATGTATTTTAGATAAGAGCCGTGACTAAATCTGTGTGCAAAAGTACTTTTCTCTTCATACAAAAAGGAATTTATTGAAATGAAGAAACAGTATTTCTGTTTAAATAAGACATTAGTCCAAATACCTGATCTGCATCTATACCTCATTAAATAAACATATTTTGGAACCTTGTCAGAAATAATTAAATGTCAAAGCACAGTGAAGCATCAGAGTATCCTGACTTAATACGCCTTATTTGTGAGGAAATACATATTCCTATTCAAACAGAAGTGAGGCTGAAAAAGCTGTAGGATCCTGGAACACATATGTTGCTTAGTATGTATTTAGCTACCTCAAGTAATGGCACTGATATAACCTCTGCTGCGTACTTGTTACTTTTGTATGATGAGGAGGTGACATAAAAAGTACCACTATGCACAAACTTCACATTATCAGAACCAAAAGAATGCCTGTTTTCTGGAAGTGGTTCATTATATTCTATATGATTCAGTTTTCTGTGACTTTGTGTAGCAGAAAGAAAGGTGATACATTCATATTCATGCACTTGTAGTCAGGTCTAACTCTTACCTTGGTGACCATGAGGTCCATCCACAGCAGACCTTTGTAATCCTCAATAAAATGTTCCCAAGTCTTGCATCTCTCTCTCACTAAATGCAGATGATACACATGCTAGCATGAAGCTTGGCACACTAACACAGCAGAACTGGACATATACATCCAAAGAAGGAGCACACAGTGGAAGAGAAGATGTAATATGTCTGTACACTAGCCCTCAGTGGGAATTTCCCCGATTATCTCGAAAGTTGCAGAGACAAGTATGTGGCAATTTGGGCTGAGCATGAAAAGCAAGACAGGAGAATGTAACAAGGTCCTTCACAAGGTAATAACCATTTTTTACTGTTTTCCATTCTATACCAGTTAAACATTCTCATCTTGTATTATCTTGATAATGAATAACCTCTGTTGTTGGTTTGTAGGATATTTTCTCTTAAACTTGTGTTGTGACAAACATGCACAGATGCCTCCTGGAAAAGATTCTCGTGTGATCCCAAAGAACTATAAATCATTAGAGCTGCCACTGTTTGTACTTATTTGATCCTGTTCTACCTAACAGAAAAAACAAAAATAGTATACTGTATTTAAGCAAATGAACTAAATGAAATATCACTTAGTCAAATTAAATGAGTGAGACCAAACTCACTGAAGCTGCTTTTGAAAACTGAAGGCAGAACTGATTAGGTAATTTCAAATGCCAAAATTCAAATAGCTTAAACTGCCCTGCATTTGAAATCTGTACAATTTTTCTCCCCCAAAAATATTGTTAATTCTGGGCAGGCAAGATTTTTTTCCATCAGTTGAAATTTGAAATTTAAGAAATGCTCCTTTTTTGTGGAAGGGTGAAACTAGAACTTTTCAGAAAAAACATAATGATAAATTGATAAGAAAAAGTTCAGGTAGGTGATTCGAAATTGAGCGTCTGTATCACCTCTTTCACCTCCTGTTGGTGACGGTCATTCATTAACCTACAAAAAAGGCTATTTCTGTGATCTAGCAATGTTAAAGAGGTAAGATTCAGACTGAATCTTGTTAAAAATGTAATTTACACAAAAGGGATGATACCAAGAGCAGATTACAGGGAAAAAACCTACCTCAGTTTAGTCACATGTCCAATAATTGGGACATTCACTTGGATTGTGGGATAATTGCTAATCAAGGACCTTGATATTTTATATCAGAAGAGAATTCATGCGTCTCATCTCACTTTTTTTTCCTCCTGTTTTGACTAGAAATTTCAACTTGGATCCAGAGATTCTTTTTCAGTAAGTCAGCTTTCATAACTGATATATTTTTACAGTGAAGTTTAGTCTTGATGAATTAGCATTTTCTGACTACCACTACTCCTTCTTAAAAAAAAAGTTGTCAAATGCTGAAATATTAGAACAGTTCTAACCCCAGTTCTAAGAATGTCTAACCAATTCTAGCTATTTAATTGGAGTCAAAGTTTTTTGTTTAGGTTACAGCAGATATGTAATATTGGTATGTAGGTAATTATTGCCCAAGGGAAGGGAAGAAAGTTGTAAAGGATCTTGATACTCATATCTTTACCACAGATATTAATGATTTTCAGTATGATAAACTCAGATAGGAATGAGAGATTCACTCTGAGAAGGTAAATAGTAATACTCAGGTTTTTAGTAACCTTGATCTTTGTATAACAGCTCCATCAAAAATGCTCTTCTTTTTCTACCATTTCCTATCATATCAGAAAACATTTCTTAAGAGAATATTGGATGTTGGGAACATGGTCTAAAATGCATATTTAAGGTGAACTCACATTTGGGTTAAGTATACTGGTCAAATGTTATTTTTCAAAGAAAATGAGCATGGGGAGAACTGGTTCTGAGAGGTTAAAGAGGCTGAGCTAGAGGGAATGTATAAATTGGAGACTGATAGAGAGCAAAGTGTGATTTGAATCTGCTTTATCCTTTCAGCACTGCAGGGAGAGTCAGATAATTGACAATTTCATGGATGGCTTCTAGTCTTTGTAATTTTAGCAATTTACTGTCATGTTTATTATTTGCTTATTAAATATAAATATTGTGGCTTGTGGCTGCAGTCAGTAAAATACTTATTTCCTGGCATGCTTGGACACATTCTGAGGTTATTTCAGCATGAGACTTATTATATACATTGTTCACCACTGGAGGTCATTTTTTAAGGATAAGGGTCAGAGGTAGTAGCTAATAGGAAAGCATCTGTATGAAAGGAAGGTTATTTCTCTGCAGGAACTATTTTCAGTTTTGTTTTCATCCTGTCTCTCTGTATTTCACAGTATTTATTACATTTCAAGAGATATCTGGCAAATATTTTAAGCCAATGTATGAATACCTTATCATTCTATACAAGGCCAGATTCTCAAACCCAGATATTTAAAATTGAGCTTATAAATCCATATTTAAGCATGACTCTTGCAATAACCTCATTTTCAAAGGTGCTGAAATCGGCCAGAATTTCTCTTTCTGTTTTGAAACAGAGCAGCAACTGCTTACCTGGTTGATCCAGAGGAGGTCACTTTATTTTGTGCTTCTGTAAGTGTATGGAGGACATTTGAAAATTGAAACAATGCTGTTACAGAGTGCTATATTGCACTGGTGTCTAGGTCTAGTTTAATTAATTCCAGAGCAGAAGACTCTCTGAGAAGGTCTGTGGGTTGATTTGTTTTTTCTTGAAATGCCCAGAAATTGGTAAAACTCTCTGCACTCTAGAAGTTCACAGAGATTATTCCTTTCTAACTTAAATAACTATTTAGTCAGGACTGCAATTATTAATGAATTACAGATATCACATAACCTTAGTTACAGTTAGCTACAGTTGCTTTCATTACATATATAGTTGCAGTACGTATATAAAGAAAAAGAATAATCATGTCTTGTTTTGGCCAAATTAAACTGCCTAATTCAACACTAGTCTTTTGTTCTAGCCACTGAATTTCACATGCTCCAACTGATACAGACTTTATGCTAAATTTGGGGCCTTTAAGTCACACACTTTGACATACCATGTCATCATATCATGACATATCATATCATGGGATTCATCCTGTCTAATTTTCGGTGGTTTTAGTCTGGACATCTAGAGTTCAATTATTTATCCTAAACTCTGTTTATCTAAAGGATTTAACCTTTTTTCACAGATCTGCTTTGGGGTCAGGAAATTCACAGCCTAGAAGTGATTATTTCTTTTCATTAATTATGGAAGATGTCACATGACTATTTTAAGTGACAATCCTTTATTAGAGTGATCATCTTCTAGATATGTGTCCTTCCCTAGATTTTTCCCAGGATTTCTGGGTATCTGGCTATCATATGACCAAAAACCTCAGTCAAAATAATAACACACAAATTCTGTGTCTGTAAAGCATGTTTAGCACATGTTTATGTATAGCACAAGTCCAATCGTACTTATCTCTACTCTCCTAATATTCTATAAGCCTGAAGACTGCCAGATTGCTTGATGCAGAGCAGATATCACAGGCAGAAACCTGATATAGCTGTTATCATGATTGATTTTTTTCTAACTAAAACTAAAACTACAATGCACTGGACTGGAAGGGACTTTACGGATCATTTAATCTAATTCCTTCTTTGAAAGGCATCTATATAGCAATAACACATAATTCCTGGAAAGATCTGGCAATAAAAACCAAAATGAGACACAGAGATAGAACACAATATCTACAGTTTGACAAACATCATCAATCAGTCAGTAACAGCAACGTACAATAAGAGAATGACGAATACCGAATGCAGAATGATAACAGAGAATGTCTACCTCAGGTGAAGCAATATGTGTACGAGCCATTGCTGGTCAAGGATATGTGTTCCTGATACCACTGTAAAATGGTCTACAGTTGCTCTGATATTAGCCAATGAATGTCCATAAAGTATTACTTTTAGTCATTTATATTCAAATGTAGGAGGAGAAAGGAGGTACTCCAAAAGAACAACAACAACGAAAAAGGAATTTTGCTGTCTACTTACAGTAGGGAAATAATCAGTTGTTTCTTCAAATATATTATCTTGGCTTTCCAAAATGTTAATGACATAATTGTTTAAGTCTAGTGTCTTGGGTTTATGTGGCAAGGTTTTGGTAGTGGGGAGGGCTACAAGGGTGGCTTCTGTGAGAAGATGCCAGAAGCTGCCCCCATGTCTGACAGAGCCAGTTCCAGCCACCTCCAAGACGGACCCATGGCTAGCCAAGGCTGAGCCCATCAGCGATGGTGGTAGCGCCTCTGTGATAACATATTTAAGAAAGGGTAAAAAATGCTGCATAACAGCAACTGGGAGAGAGGAGTGAGAGTATGTGAGAGAAACAACTCTGCAGACACCAAAGTCAGTGAAGAAGGAGAGGGAGGAGGTGTCCAGGTGCCAGAGCAGAGATTCCACTACAGCCTGTGGTGAAGACCATGGTGACAAAGTTTGTCCCTGAGCAGCCCATGGAGGTCTATGATGGAGTAGATATCCACCTGTAGCCCGTGGAAGACCACATGCTGGAGCATGTGGATGTGCCCTGAAGGAAGCTGTGACTCCATGGAGAGTCCACACAGGAGCAGGCTCCTGGCAGGAACTGTAGCCCGTGGAGAGGAGCCCAAGCAGGAGCAAGTTTTCTGGCAGGACCTGTGACCCTGTGGGGGACCCACACTGGAGCAGTCCTTTCCTGAATGACTGCGCCCTGTGGAAAGGACCCACGCTGGAAGAGTTTGTGAAGAACTGCAACACATAGGAAAGACCACATTGGAGAAATTCATGGAGGACTGTCACCCGTGGGAGGCACCCTATGCTGGAGCAGGGGAAGAGCATGAGGAGGAAGGAGCAGCAGAGACAAAGTGTTATGAACTGATTGTAGCATCCCGCTGCACCGCTCGGGGGGAGGAGGTGGAGAAGTCGGGAGTGAAGCTGAGCTTGGGAAAAAAGGAGGGGCAGGAGGAAGGTGTTTTTTAGGTTTGTTCTTATTTCTCATTATCATGGTCTGTTTAATTGGCAATAAATTAAATTAAATTCCCCAAGTCAAGACTGTTATTTTATTTTTAAGGAGTAGATCCATAAACATTCTTGAATGTTCATGAAACAAATAGGATTTAATTTTTTTTTCAGGAATCTCTGGAAATACACATACCTATCATATATCTATTAGCGTCAAAAGGGCTTTGGATCAGGGCAAAGGTGTAGGAAGTATACAATGAATAATACTTGACTTTTTTTTTTTCTCCAGGCAAAGATATATACTGTTGTTACTGTGAATGTGTACCACTAAAGAAATTCAAAGAACAGTCTTTTTGAAGCTGAATAAAATATATTCCACTTGCCTATGTCTTTTTATACTATGAACTGTATCCATTAGGGTAACACTAAAAGCTTTAATCAAGATCAGTGCCTTCTGAAGTGTGCAGTGAGAAACCATTCTTATGCTGAAGAACTAACAATCTGAACAGACAAATGGAATGTGAAATATAGTGTTATTACTCTCATCGTATTGATAAAAAACCAGAACATAAGCATAAAGAGTGATATTCTGGGTTCCTTGATGTTAATAACAAATTCCCTTTGATTTCACTGAGACAAAATTTTAGTTGGTCTGTTTGTTCTGAAGTCACTAAGAACAGCTGTGGCAGAGCCAGGAATTCTTCAATTCCCATACACTTTTTTTTAACAGAAAGATCAGTCAGTCTCAGATCTTGGCATTTCATAGAGCATTTTTATAAGCATTCCGGATTTCCTTGTCGCAGTGTATTATTCACTTTCTAGTTGTTGAAACTCCTCACAAACTTACAATTGTATTGCAAAATAGTCTCTAAAATCTTTTAAGAAGAAGGAACAAAGGAGATGGGCTTTCACACACCTATTTGAATGATTGGTCACAGGCACAACTTCTGGGACCAAAGTGAAAGTAATTAGAGAGAATATAAGAAAGGAGATAAATGGGCATCTGTCACAGAATGATAATGGAAAAAGATTATTATAATTGACTAAAAATGCTGCCAGCATTAATAATTAATATATATTCTTAAACAATCTAAACAAGCATAGTGACTTTTCATATAATCGCAGACAACTCATTTGAATCCTTTTTATGTTAGTCTGTCTTCAAAATGGTTGTTGGAATACAATTGCCGAGGACATTTGCTAAGACTTTCACATCCAGGTAGGAACTGCAGTGCTATGATTTCTCTGTGTTATTCTTTCAAAAGGTACAGCTGAAAAAGACAAGTTTACATTGTAAGTGACCGATTTATCTGGTGAAGAGCACAAGTGTCAAGACAACAGCACTATTTGTATGAAATGTAACCATTAATCTTGTGCATTCAAATTTCTAATTGGTGGGCTATGTTGGAGCAGTGTACATTTTGATTTTCATTGGCATAATCTAAGTAAAGACAGAAAAAATTGCACCTCTTTCCCAGTATTGATTGTTTCCAAAGTACTGACATACCTAAGTGCTGCAATATTACTGCAGATAGATCAAGTAATGTACTTTCGACTATAAATGCATCTTCGTAAGAAAAAATCTTCTATCTTCTAGTAACATTATAGCACACACAGTGTAAATTTATATACTTTAAGTTGATCAGACTAGCTGGAGAAAGAATAATGTGGCTGTCCATTTTATCTAATGAAGAATAGGAGTTAAACTTTTTTAGGCCTTAACATTTGCCTGTGAAAAAATATAAATTTTGTTATTACCTTTAATAAAGATAGACTATGTCTGTAGCTCTCACATACATGATTCATGGGAATCCAGAAATTAGTACAAACTGATTTTGCACAGAACGTGTTCTGGAATTGTTTTCTTTTTTGTCTGGTTTGTTTGTTGATTGTTTTTTTTGTCTGTTTGAGTTCTTTGTGTTCTTTGTTTGTTTATTTGTTTTTTCTTCTATTGAGTCTGTATATAAATTGGTAAGAATGTATAACTTTTAATACAGAATTTATTATTGTTATTTTGTTGTTTACAATGGATTTAGTTTTGTCCTCAGTGCATCATTTTCTGGTACACCCTAAATCAAATAGTTGACATGAGATATACCCTGCATAGCAATCAGAATCAGAAGACATGCAATGAACAGACCATACCCGAAACACAAGCTTCTGAATTTACCTTATTGCTCACTAGCTGGCATGAATTCAGTATCTGGGTATTACTAATGGGAGCTGGGGACTGGGGAGGGTTAACATATTCACAGTCTTTAGTTATAATAAAGTTATGATAAATTGAGTCAGAACTTAGCATTCATATCTCTCCTCTAATTTAGGTATCACATTCTGCAGCAATTTTGTCCAGAAGATGAGTGTTTTGATTGTAACAACATGAGGAATGCTTGTCCTAGTTTAATTTTGACAGCTTTGCGATTGTTAACGGTCTGACTCCTGAAGCAATTTGTTCAGTGGAAATGCAGAGGTGACTAATACGTACCACTATCAATGAATTTCTTCAAATGAGTCTAGATATACTGCTTTGGTGTTTTACTGGAAATGTGGGGCTACTTGTCCTGAGAGAGAACTTGTGGAAAGGGGAATAGAATAACGTGTTCTCCACATCCAGGGATGGATGATTAACTTTCAGTACTTGTAAAGTTAGAACTAGCTGTGCTTTGTGCCAGCTTTCCATTTGCTGTATTTTTGTTATATATGACTTTTAGATCTGTTACAGTCTATCAGCTTACAGCTGTGGGCTGATGAGAAAGAATTTCATCAAAATATAAGCCTCAAAAATGAAAATCCAAAAATCTGAAATTACAAGATTGTCACAGTAACTCTACCTTAATTACAGCTCGAAGAGCAGTGGTGGTGGCAACTCATTGCAAAGTGCTGAAATGAAATCAATGGTGAGTGCCCGGTGGTAGCGCTTGACATTAAAGAAATTACAAAAATGATCTTCCTTTCTCATTATAATTTTCAAAGCCCTGCTGCTTTTCTTAAATTGCTGTCAAGTATGTTCTAAATGAGGTAAGGATGAAAATTTGTCTTATTGGTGTACACTGCAGTCCTGACTGTCTGCAGCAGAACATGACCAGAACTGCTCAGACATAACACTCTGAACAAAAAGTGGCAATGGATTAGAACCACATTAATTTATTGAGTTCATTTCACCTTTGATAGTTTAATTCAAAATAAGAAGTTGCTATATTTATCAGTGATTGTCTACAAATATTACCAAACATACGGTTTTAAGAAGCTGGGATTTTTATATATGAAGCTACAAATTAATAAATAATAAATAAATAAATAAATAAATAATTTCATTATTATCTATTTTCATCCATTACTTCATTTTTCAAGAGGCTATCATCATCTTTGTACTGACTCCGGGCAGCAAAAGCCCAGCCAATGCTAGTTAGTTGTGTTCCTGTGGTGTCTTGTTCCTGAAGATATTGTAGCTGAATCAATGCTCATACCTAGTAAGAGGCCCAGAGTTATATCCAAAATGGAGTAAACTAATTAGTGAGAGCACTATGTTTAAAATTTGAGGACATATTAGTGAAGTGCTGAGAAAACACAAGTTGCACATGAGAGTAATTAAAAGGTAGATGCTGTCCTTGAGTAGGGCAGATTTGCAAGACTGAGGGCTGTGAAGTTTTCTGACACAACCTTTGAGAAATATTCTCAAATCAAGAGGACAAGAACTTTTTTCTGATAGTGTTGTATGTTATTATTAAATCACTTTGTGGACACTGACTCTTCCTCTTTGAAGATAATTTTTCTGTTTCTTAAATCTTTGGATTTGTTTCCTGTCTAATCTTGCTGTAGTATCTCATAGGTAGCTATACCTTGCTAAGACTGATGCCATTTTCATCAGAAATTGAAATAGATAAAAGGATTTCTATTTGTAAACATAGTTTGAAATTATTTCCTGTTTATTTCCCCTCATATATCTGGTTTCTCTCTTTCAGCTGACAAATAGGACTGTACAAGAAAATTGCCTGAGAAGTTTTTGGACCACAATTCTTGGAAGCAAATTTTGGAATCGGATGCTTTCTCCCTGGCAATACTCTATGGATAGTTCTTTTTCTTCAAATAAAAATGAAATCTGAATGCCAGGACAAGAACACTGCTGATGATTACTATCTTTGCCTTGTATGAGGCATGTGCGAGTATCTCAGATGCTAAGCTCCCAGCCTTTTGACACCCAACAGATCAGAAAAAAAGCTTACGTTCATACTGGTCATTGTAGATCCCAGAGCAGCAATAATTGTTTTGACATTGAAGGGGTGCTTAGGTTGTTAAAATTCTGAATCTGTTTAGTTTTCCAAACTCAGTAAAATTATAGCCCTGCAGAGAACCTTGCAGTAATTTATTCTGAAAGTACAAATGTATGGACTACAGTAGGGCTTAAAACTGAAAAAAATATTATGAGCCATATATGTCTGTATTATGGTAAATTGCACACAATTGCATCTACCTTTTGATCTACTACCAAACCAGTAAAAATGGAGAGCATTTGCTGTGCTTGAAGGCATAAGGTGGAGTTTCATGAAGACAGTAGAAAGCTTAAAGCAGGCAATCAGGCTTACTAGACTTTATTGATAAAATCTATTGCTGACCTTAAAGAATTCTGCATGGATTTAGAAGTAATTTTGGAAAGATTGTTAATCTGAATGCTAGTACATACAGGTATGTGGCTAATATTGTACATTGCTTTGGTTTTAGGATGAATTTTTGTACTTTGAGCATACAGGGGGAAAAAAGAAGAAAAAAAAAACAGAGGGGGCAATTAATTTTTCTAAATGTTTCATATTATCTCCTGTGTATAGGGACCACATCAAGAGACAGTGCTACCAAAAAAAATTTTGGATAGACCCATACCCAGACAACTGTTTTGCGTCTGTGAAAAACAAACATCCACAGGAAAACTTCACCTACTTTAGCAACAATGCAGAGTCAGCTGATCATCTTCCCCAAAAGTGCACATATCTTGGCTTGAGTCCTAGCGGGTATCTACTGCCTTTAAGTCATTTGTGCCTAAATGTTTTACTGTAGCAAAAGCATTGATCTCTTTTGTGTCTTAGCACAAACTATTTCCTTATTACATGTCACATCATACATTCAGTCAACCTTTTTTTTGGCAATGGTGGAGTCATTGGGAAGACAAGTCATTTGGAGACTCTTTTATAGCAGTATCTCAGTATTATGTATAGGAAGGCCTAAAGGGAAATATCAGCAGCTTGAAAATATTCAGGCCTTCAGATAGCCCCATTCCAAGAACAGTCTTGGATTTCTTCTTTCTGTGAAATTTTGAGTATGCACCATCCCATGGGATGACACTTCTGGGTAACAGCCTGTTGTTCAAGTTGGTGTGAATTCTGTTATTAACTTCCCAAAGATTTCATGATTTATAAATAAGTGCAATTATGGTTTTAAATTAACACATTTCAGAACAACCCAGGGATAAAACCTTTGTATCTTTTATAAAGTGAGGGACAGTGAGGGCAAAAGTGTTTTAAATAATAAATTAACAAAATAATCTATTTAAATAGGTCATGTACAAACACTTAGATTTTGTGCTCTGAGCCATTACATTGACTCTATGACACTGTGATTTTTGACCCATCTGGTGCTTTCCATTTCTATCACCTATTGCATTGTCATATGATAACTGCGGTATTTGATTATTTTGACCTCTTTACATATCATTTATGTATCTCCAACTTCATGCATCTCTGTTACTTGTTCTTCAGAGCAAAGACTCTGAAGAATGCTGGCTGTATGCTAAACCTCATTATTTATAACTGTTCAGAACTGTTCACTATTATCTATGACAATGCAGGGTAAAAAAACCCCAAGACCTTGACCCTTTCTCTGAAACTGTAAGTAGACTACCAGACTATCTTGGTTCAATTCATCCAACAAGTGAACTGTATAATGTGTGCAGAAAGTACCTGTGGGATACAAATTCAATATAGTGTTTTATTTCCTACTTACCACTGTTTTGTCATCCTGGTACAGAAATTAGAGTGTGGGAATTGGGCTGAAATAAAGTCTCTGTGAATCCAGATGTATTCTTTAGCTAGAAAATGTTCTTGATGCAGTGTTGGTGAAAGCTGGTGTTATGGATTTTGTGAAGAGAAAATATTCTCTGATATGCCAAATTTGAATGCTTGTAATTCAAGTAGTTCTAGATGAAACAAAATATCATTCAGTCCATGGAATATGGAACCTGAAACTTGGACCTGAATGGTCCTCTTCCTGTTTTAGATAGGTGGGAAGAGGAAAGGCAATTCAGCTTGTAGATGGTACTTGAGCCTTAAATAGAGCCTTTGAAAGATAGTTAACTGCTGATTGCATAGGAAATACCATGGTTTCTTGGACAAAAACTACATATTTATAAAGTCATGTCATTTTGCATGTCCTTTAAAGTGAGATGGCAGCTGTTCAGGCCAATGTTCTAGAAAACTTGCCACCTCTACAGGGCACATCATTGACATTCAAAAGTAATTTAAAACATGAAAGGAGGGAGCCTGATTTTTTTTTTGTGGGGTTTTTTTGTTTGTTTGTTTTTTGAGCTTTTTTTTTCTGGTGATGGTGATGGGTTTTGTTTGGTTTTATGTTAAGGTTAAATTAGGGTTAAGGAACTGTTCTGTGTTTCTGATGTTAAAGAGTCAGAGTTTCAAGCTGTTCTGTATAAGGTGATTTTAAGATGGAGTGGTGAGAAGAAGCAAAAAAATTGCCAAACTTCTGATAATATTGTGGGAGTCCTAGACCTGTGTCACGTGCCTCTGTTATTTTATATATTTTCTCTGTTTCAACCTGAATAAGAATATTTTGAGGCAAGCAAACAGTGAAAAATATTTAAAATTCAGTACATGTTCTTGAACAAAATCATAAAGTTTTTTTGCTTGGATTTAATACTAAAATAATGAGCCTTATTCTTCTGTTCAGTGGTATTTCTCTCCTGATATTCACTTTGGCAAAGCACATAGGGACATCAATCTTGTGTTTAGCAGTGTGTCACAGCCTTCTTTATGCAGCACAGTTCAGTATGAATGTTATCTCCTTCATACCAGATACCAAGACCCAAGTGACTGCACCTCTGCAACCACATATTTACAAGGGGAGAAAGAGCAAAGTAACTAGCCATTTATTCAATGAATATATTTTTATCATCATCTATCCTAATAGCTTCTGCTTCTGTTGACTGATTATGAAAATTATCATCCATATCTTGTAAACTATGCAGTATATCTTCTAAATTCAGCTCCTGATGATGCTAAGAAAGGCAGACAATGACATTTTTACTGGTTTAATTATGATAGACATAGATGAGGATAAGAAGCGTTGGCCTTTCTTCAATACACATATGGAGGCCAAGATGTTTAGTACTGGAGGAGAGGAAAAAAGAGGGAGTCACAGTATATTATATAGTATACAAAATTCAGTAAAGCAGAGGCATCTAAATCCCCACTTGGTTGTGTACTTTTTTTCCTCTTTGCAAGGGTAACATTGCCTTAATTAAGAAGAATAATAACAACTAATTTCCACTCATATTTTGAAAATATATAATTCATGGACTTCATTCCTGCCCTTTGCTCATGGCTTAATTTCAGCTGTAGTGAGTAAATGGTCTTTATGTTTCCCCAAAATAGTGTAATATCAGAGACAATCCTGTGGTCTATTGGGAGAGGACTTCATTGAAAAGTTAACAGTGTAATAGATAATGATTAGCTTGTTATTGCTTATAAACCTGACTCTGTTCATGATGAACTAACTATTAACATCAATATTAATACTTCTAGCTATTGCAAGGAGAAAACTCTGTTACCAAAGGAAACATTTACTATGAGTGTATGTCTGAAATATGAACATTGCATACTGTTATCTACCAACTGATCTTGAATAGTATGTGAAATACGTTAATATATTTCACAATACTTCCCCAAAGCTTGTTTTTTTTTTCTTGATGCAGAGTACATTTTTTTAAGGATAGAGATTTAGAATGTAAGAAACTATACAATTTTTTTTCTTAGAAGACTATTTTGAAATATGCAGTATATGAGAGATACTTGGAAACAGATCAAAATGCCGAGCATTGATTTTACATAAATGAAAGCTACAGAAGTTACCTCCTTTTCTCATTTATGATCATTTATGTAGCAGTAGTTTCTTTGCTACAGGCAAAATTGCATAGTCATCTTCAGTAAAAATACTCTTGTGATGAGAATGTTCTTGGAAATCTTAGATATATTGGAAAGTTCTGTGCATGTAGATAGCACAGTTGTGTCTGCATTTATTTGGTAAGTCAGTCTATTGTTTCGAACGTTGTTAAGAATTGGCAGAATCGGTTGATTTATGAGGTAGATAAAGTAGCCTTTAGTGATATGAAACTAGATACCATTATGGTCTAGGACCTTGAAACACTGCTTTACTAAATTGCCTTGATGAGTTGCTGCAACTGGTAGGCAAATCTGATTGAACAAGAAGCGGCAAACTTTGATGTGATTATCAATGAGAACATCATTAAAGGTCATATCTAAGAAAGCACTTACAAACCTGAAAATTACATCTCAAAATTCTTAAATGACTGAAAATGTACTGGTGTACCTGTAAGGCTGATTGCTAGGGATGTATCTCCAAGCTGTGTGCCAGTTAGGCAGAAATTATGCATCCATGCATACCTGTGCCTAAACCCAAGCAAGAAAAAGTACTTCAGGCAAATATCTCATTTTATTATTTCTTATTGTTGGCTTAGTTGTGTATCTCAGTGCTCAGAGAGCTGAGTTTTGTGAGTACAGTGTGTAACTTCTTATGTTCAGTGACACAATATTGATACTGTGAATTCCTTTCTTGGAGCTGAAGGCTTACTTTTATCTGTTTCAGTACTGATTTTCCCAGTGTCATTCTGGTCACTTGCATAAAAAAGGTTTAGACACGGAAGGTTTGATCTAACCCGTAGTAGACTTTCTTATGTTCTTTAGCCTTTTATGTATTTGTCTCTTTCAAAATGTGTTCCAAGACCCTGGAAATAAATATCAAGTAGTTTTCATTTTCAAATGATAATGAATTCAGTTTTAGTGAGTCTAAGGGGAGTAGACCAGGAAAGAAAATATTCACCAGCCACTGTCAAGGGCTTCCAAGATAGCACCACAAACAACATAGAAAGATCTGCTAAATTCATTGATACTCACCTAGCAAATGCCATGACTATATTTTTGGCTTTTCAATGGCCTATTAAAATGTTCTAAAATCATGCTATAGAACTGTAAAATGTGATTGTTGAAGAAGGTTTATGAGCAACAGACATGTTTTATTTGCTGGCTTCACCATAATGATCAACAAGACAAGATCAGCATCAAGATTGTTAGTAACAGAGTAACCTAATTTACCACCATTATTTCTGTTCCATTGACTATTTTGATGTTTTCACATTGTTAGAATAGTAGATCAGAGTACTATGAAGCATATCTATCTACCAAGGAATTTGACATCAGGTTGGCAAACCTGTGATGTCGTGATGTTTGAGTGCTACCATCAAGCTGACAATGAATAGCATAAACTGTAAATCAGCTAGATGATTTTCAGGATGAGGGGCAAGTGTAGGTGGCATTCAGTCTTCAAGAAGGCTAGATCTAGGTTGTTTCTCTGAAAATAATAATAGTGACAGATAATTACCATTTTTTCTCTTGGTTGTCTTTATGATCTTTAGGCATTTCTTTAAAGGAAAGACAAATTTTCCCTGATATTTTATATACTTGTTTTTTTCTTAATGGGTCCTGCTCCTATAAAACATATTTTTCAAATTTTGGGGAGGATGTTTATTTTCTTATTAATTTATATTAAGATATAAGAAAAAATATACTTCGCTTTTTTGGAATTATGTCAGAAATGTAAAAACCACCAAATAAAAAAGAAAACAGCTGTTTTCTCTCCCTTTTTTACCTTTTTATTTATTGCTGTCAAGTAATTATATCTTTCAAATTTTGTTGCCTGAACTTTACTCTTAAATCTTCTAACAATTCAACATTTTTGAATGAAATAATTATGATCTGGCTTTTTATCTCATAGGTTTAATGTTTGTAAAGTATAATGCATGCCTTATATTTGAAATGCAAGATTATGTGTTTTCTTCCAAACAGAAACAACCCAGTTTACTCTTCACTGCTTATTGTTTAGTAAGCTAGTGTAATGGATATCTACAGTACTTTCACATTTAAAGTCTAGTGTGGTCACTCCTGACCAATGTTAGACATTTATTATAGACAAAATTGGTATTATTTATCATTTTCTGATTACTTTGAGGACACTGGTAGAGCAATACATCTGTGCAGATTTTTGACCAGGGTTTGTGCTGTGTGGTGATGCACTTTAACTAGGTGAGCAGACTGCTCTATTCCCTGAAACTTTACTTTAGAAATGTACGAAATTAAAAACAAAAAAAAAAAAAAAAAAAGAAAAAATCTAAGGCGAAGGAAGGCTATAGAAAAAGTGTGTGCTATAGGCAATCAAGGCTTTAAAATAAGATTAATTTTTGTTTTATTAAGGTACTCTGCCGTAAATTTTTTAGTACATCCTTTCACACCATAATTTTGAGAACATAACACTGTCAAGCATGTTTTAATGAAATGCTATTTAAACCACATCAGTTTTACATATGAGGTAAAGAGTTTACATCTGTTTTTGTCAGAAGAGAAATCAGAACTTGAACTTTCTTAGAAAAAAAATGTTCGTTGTATTGTAAAAGATGACTTATAGCAGGAACCACACAAATATAGCTGAACTTGTTAAGAATTCATACTGAAATTACATTAATATTACCCAAAAAGCAACAAAATGACAAAGATTTTTAATATGAATTGGACAAAATGATTTTGAAATATTGCTTCTTGATTGGATGGTTTCACATAATCTTCAATTAGATTTAACTCATTCAGTTTAAATGTACAAAAGAATTCTATGTTTCCATTGTCCTTTAACAAAGTTTACACAGAAAATTATGTAGAATGAAAATTTCTGGATTTGTTCGTGGCTAGTTTGAAAGCCAAATGATATTATGTAGTCTATAAGGATCTAAATTTAATTTTTTGTGATCTGTTTTTTGTTTGTTTGTTTGTTTGTTTGTTTTACTATAATGTCAGAACATTGTTCATTAACAGGAGAATCTTCTGACAAAATATCATATTGGGGTTCTCATTACAGAATATGGAAAAGATCTGGAAGTTATTGGAATATTTGAAATTTTTAGAGGCCATATCGAGCTAAATATACTTCACATTATCATCTTTTTTTGCTTTTCCTACATTTCACTATAATATTACTGAGCATCTTCGTATTACATGGTTCTACCACATAGGCTTGCGGGTCCAAAAGTATATTTTGCTGTTATGCTGTTACACCTTTCAGAAACTGTTTGTATCACTATTTTTCTTGTCCCTTATGTCAGTATTTCTTGAGAGGACCAATACTGTAATGTGAAAAGCTGCTGCCTAAGGACTATAGTAGCCATCATCAGAAATACCACAACCATAATATCAATTTATGCATATTTGTTTTTATTAGGTCCCAGAAGAATATTTAACAATTGTGAAACTCTCATAATAATTGCAACATTTTTAAACATACTGCTCGTTGTACTATCTGGCTGGTTCCATTATGTTCACCTGGGAGAAATCCTTCAGAATTCGTTGTCTTGTAAGGGAACTAAGTAGAAACCGATGCATTTAGTTTCGAAAAGCTAAAAGATTAAATGAGGGTGCTTGTTCTGCAATGAGCAGTACCTGAGCAGAGACACCTGTGTAATGCTCTTAATACTACATAAGTGTATAGTCCTGCCTGAAATTTTTTGCTTCAGCCGAATATCTTTTAAATTTATAATTGTAAGATGTTAAAGAAGCATTTATGAAAAATAATAAAATGAATACTTAAGATTTTAGTGATTACTATAATGTAACACTCATGAAAAAAATAATTTTCCTCATGTTATGTTCTGTATTGTGGTGTGCTGGTTTTGGCTGGGATAGAGTTAACTTTCTTCATAGTAGCTATTATGTTTTGGATTTGTTTTGGCTATGTTTTGGATTTGTGCTGAAAACAGTGTTGGTAGTACAGGGATGTTTTCGTTGTTGCTGAGCAATGCTTACACAGAGTCAAGGCCTTTTCTGCTTCTCACCTACCAGCGAGTAGGCTGAGGGGGCACAAGAAGTTGGGAGGGGACACAACTGGGACAGCTGACCCTAACTGACCAAAGGGATATTCCATACCATATGACATGCTCAGCAATAAAAAGCTGGGGGAAGAAGAAGGAAGGGGGGGATGTTTGGAGTGATGGCGTTTGTCTTCCCAAGTCACTGTTACGTGTGATGGAGTCCTGCTTTCCTGGAGATAGCTGAACACCTGCCTGCCGGTGGGAAGTGGTGAATGAATTCCTTGTTTTGCTTTGCTTGCGTTCATGTCTTTTGCTTTACCTAGTAAACTATCTTTATCTCAACCCACGAGTTTTCTCACTTTTACCCTTCCGATTCTCTCCCCCATCCCACTGGAGAGGAAGTGAGTGAGCAGCTGTGTGGTGCTTAGTTGCCGGCTGGGGTTAAATGACGACATGTGGTTTCTAGACTCCGAACAGGAACTCTAACTGTGTCTTTCAATACCAGAAGAAATAAAAAGGTTGAATTACTACAGAATAAAACAATTGTTCCCACATCTAAACATTTTAAAAGGATAGTAAAACATTCCTTTTGAGTAAAAAAGTCTTCTGATATAAAATTCATCTTCTATTACTATGCTAAGATCATGCTACGCAAATGCTATATAGTTTATGCTGTGTGATACAAAGCAAAACTCATGATTTCTTCTCATCCAGCTTTGTCATTGCCAAGAAAATGCTAATTAGACAGTTAATAACAGCTTTTTACTGAATACAGTGTTCAGGAATGGAGGATTCAAGCATGGATCTTTCTCAGTCAGCTTATTGTTCTGGCCTTAAATTTGTTTTGGCAGATTTTGGATCTGCTTGAATTTATGTTTTAGTGTCCTAGATTTTCATGACTGACAGTACCCACTGAATAATGAGGGTTTAGGAATAGAGTTTTCTTGTACTTGAACTCTGGAAATAGTGAGAATGGAATCTTCTATTGTTCTCCCATTAAAATTCTCTGAATTTTGCATTTCCTAGTAGCAGTATGATAATACTTTTTTTGAAAGAATAAAAGAAAAAAATCAGAACCTCAGTTTGAATACTACAGGTTTCCCACCTTCGAGTTTAGAGTGGAAAAATATTGTGATAGAGAACCCACAAGCATAAAATCCATGAGCATCTGGTCAAAAATTTATTTTCTTGATTTTAAGTGCTATTCAACAGTAAGCAGACAAGAAATTTTTGGATTCTTTTTCAGAATATTAATTTGAGAGGAATATGTAATTTCGTTAGACACTGATAAAACTTTGACCTAATTATAGTCTGAACTCTTAACTCCTGTATGAAACACAAGCCTCCAGTTCCGAAAAGTTTCTCTGTCATACAAAACAGTCATAAGGAACTTCACCTGGGAAATGTAGAGCATTTCAAAGAATGCAGGTTAAATCACATTTTCTAACAGATGTGCCACAAAATATTCTCAGAGGAAAAAAAAAATCACATTCAAATATGTTGCCTGAAGGTGGATGGAGGAGAGCAGAAGAGTCTGAAACTATTACAATTCATAATACAACATAACAAGAAGATGAGAAGAAAAGATATGGTTAGATCTCTCAGCGCAAAGCTCTGATCTATATTTTCTGGCAATGGGGTATCTCATTACAACTTGCTTAAAAAACCCATACGCTGTCCAGGATACATTATAGTTTTCTAATGGAAGGTAAAAATAATCAGAAAAAGTGAGTTTGCAGATGACACCAAGTTGGG
>NW_009231751.1:0-3758 GCF_000690835.1 Fulmarus glacialis
GGCTTCCCTTACCTCGCCGGGGGGCTTCCCAGGGCAGCGAGTCCTCCAGCGGGAGTCCTCCGGGAGAGCAGCGAGGGCGCAGGGCCGCGTTGCCAGGCCGCCGGCTCTGGGGTTTCGGCGGGGAGATGGCCCGTGGGTTAACGAAGCGCCTCTTCTTTGTCCCTAGAAATTCCATTTAGAATTAGCCTTTGCAAACTCTTAGCGGTTGTCATTTCCTCTCCGCTGGTTGTGTCCCTCTGGAAAAGGCGTTGGCGGCGTGCCAGAACTATAACTGCACACACGGACATCCAAGAAAGTCCGGTTGCCGCTCCTGCCAAAGCGACGGCAGTGGGCACTGAACCAGGAACTCCCTCGGGGCGGCTGGATGGGGAGAACCAAAACCACCTGAACGTGTCTAGACACAACACGTTGAGCAATGGGACAGGATGCTCTGGCAATCGCGAAGGGTAACGCGGTGCTGAAGCTCCCCAGCTGTCAAGAGGTGAACTGAGAATTAGGCCATGCTCTCCTGCAAACGTTTCAGACCCAGATTCCCACCTCCTCCATCCCCGCGGCCTTTCCCAGAGCAGGAAGAGGGAGGAGGGAAACGTACCTGGAAATTCGTCCCGGTCACGGCCTGTCCTATGCCAGCAGGTTCTGTAGTTGCGTATTTTACTTCAAATGGTACGGGTCTGCAGCAGAGTGTGGAAGATACAAAAAGATGAGTTGTTTGGATTATAAAAACCAAGCTCTTAGAAATTAGTACACAGTTGCCTAGTAAACATGGCGGTCGTGGTACAGTTTAGGTCTGGGTCCCATATACTGAATCCGGGCAGGTGTCTCCTCTGGAATATGGACATATTTGGAAAAGTGAAGTTTAAGCAAATACAACTTTAAGGAGCGAGAAAACATCAGAAAACAATGGGTGGAGTCTCAAAGATGCTTCTGAGGTCTGAGACTGCCATTTTAGAACATCATCTCAAAACAAAAAATGGGGCAGAAGTAACCCCCGTTACCAGCTGTACGGTGAAAAAAGCACAGGGCTCGGCCTGAGTCTGACAATCAACGGGACACACCACAAGAAATCCCATTTTAACAACACTGATGACAGTGGGAAACCTGAGTCTCCAGAGCAAAAGGCAAGGCAATGCATAGAAGGACTAAATCACTGCCAGCGCTGTATGCCTGTTATGGATGAAATGAAGATTTTGGTGTCTACTGCTGTCAACTCAACCCTCACACTCATTATAAAACTTATAATATAATATAATTCTAAACCATCGTTTAGAATGCAGGTGGTGGAACAAAGGGGTTTATTCCAAAGCTGGAAAGTAGGAGGGGAGGTGGGATAGGGCAATAAATAGCAAAATTTTAAATGTATTCTAGAGCAATAAACTGCCCCGCAGGCTCCCGAACAAAGACAGTTTTGCCATTTTACAGTCTTTACAGCTGACTGTGCAACGCGGAGCAGATTCCATCTCAGCAAATTGGTCAGTTGGTCTTTCTTCACAGCTGTAAATAAACTACTAGAAAGAAAAGGGTAATAAATTATGACATCGGTATTGTGATAGTAATCAAAGGCCCTCATGAAGGTTGGAGCCCCAGTACAGTGCTAGAATCTCACACGGGAGGCTCTGTGGCTTTACTGATATCTGTGTGGACCATAGAGCTGCAAAACCGCCAAGGTACTCTTCTTCAGAAGAGTTTGAAAACTGTGGAACATGCTAGTTGAACAAAAAGTTGATCCACATGCTCTCTTCAGAGGAGCCTCTCTTATTTGATCAAACCCTGGGTTCTAGAAACAGAAAGAAGCAGAGGAAAAAACTCGCTTCAACACATCAGGCTAGGCTCTCACAAGTGAGGCCCAGTAGCTTTATTAATGTCTATGGTGGGCTATAGTGCACCACAACACCAAAATGCTCTTCTTCAGATGTTTTATTTACGCTAAACTTAAAAAAAAACCAAACTGGAGAGAATTCTGCCATTTAATCCCAGAACTGTCTCGAGCAACCATCTCCCCAGCTCCAAAGCTCCAGTCTACTTCAGGAAGCAAAGCCCCACCATCTAACTGAGCACCACCAAAAGTTTAACGACTACAGTTCAGGAGCTTAAGTTGCAGCTCAGGTGCACCCAGATAAAGACCCCGTGCTTGCAACCTGTCTACGTGTGTCAGTCTTTTGGAATCTTCTTCAAAGAGCACTATGGCAGACTATGAAACCTGGTGTTGATTGTAATGTGAAAAGCAGACTGGATTCCCCAGCCACCCACACAATAAGGAGACACTCACTTTACCAAATGTTTGTGAAAGCTGAAGCAGATTTTGGAATATGCCTCATCAATGAGGCCCTGGCACTTTACTAAATACTAAGGCATTCGATGAAATTCCAGCTATGGGGTTTGGGAAGCAGATGACAGTACAGTTCTTAATAACATTTCCTCCCGCCAGTCATGTCATCCCATGTTGTAACTACCATCCTTCCAGCTCCGCAGAACCGGACGAGACTTTTCATTGCAACGCATCAACACTATTTCCTCAGCCTGAGTGATCCCTGCTAAGTAGCATGCAGCAGTCGTCCCTTCCCCGTCTCCCCAAGTGCTGAGCACGCTTTCCTCCACCACAGCCTCAGCCCACTCGTTCCTCAGCCTGAGTGATCCCTGCTAAGTAGCATGCAGCAGTCGTCCCTTCCCCGTCTCCCCAAGTGCTGAGCACGCTTTCCTCCACCACAGCCTCAGCCCCTGGCTGCTCAGATAGGCTTGGGGGGACCAGCTCGGCCTCTCACATGGCACTGCGGGCCACCGCCACTAGGCTGGCTCCTCCTGAGTGGAAGTCTCCTTCATGAAGGTGGCCATGCCATTTAACCCAACACTAAGGCGGTTTAGGAAACCTGGTCTAGATTAGAGTACTAGAAACAGGAGTAGTGTCTCCCTGCCCCCCCCCCCCAAACTCTGCCAACTGTGTGATGGCAAATATGGACTGAATCGTTGACATGGAAACCGGACTAAAGTCAGCCGCGCTCCCTCACGCTCACACACACAAGTTATCATTATCCCCAGCCTTTCAACTTGCTACAAACGTGGACTGGATTATTACTTCAGGAATTGGGTAGACTTTCTATAATAAAGTATTAACTAGCGCAACTAAGCTAGAATGAAACGAGCTGAGAAGCAATTAATATAGTTGGGTGAAGAAGGATGCTCTTCCATTTTACTGAGAGGCACAGTATGCTGAGATATGCAGACTGGACCCAAGAACAAGAGACCCATCTATTATAATTCACGGAGCACGCTGCAAAATATGGAATGGAGTAAGGAAAGGTTATCTACTGTACCTCCGCTTATCTGAGAGTAGTTTTGCTAAAGAAAATTAAATTTCCTGTAAATATGTTTGTATTTGCCCAGCCCATGCCTTCCAGTATTTTAGCCACTGTCATATCTAGGTTAAGCGCTCTGGTTGCAGCTTCATAACCACTAAGATTAGTATTATTTGAATTGTCTGCTGCGAGTGGCTGATGTGCTGGGCATTGTGCGAGACAATGCTTATTTATCCTCTTAAAAAAAAGTCAAGGTATTGTATGATCCCCCCTCCCCAGCGCTGACACAATGGCACAGGGGCAGCGAGAGAGCTCTGCCCTGCCAGCTGAAGTGGAGTTTCAGCAGAAGGCAACTCTGTCAGCTCGCCGAACGCAGCAGCACGGCTCAAAAGGCAGGAGCGGATCGTACACGGCATTTTGCTGCTTCCCACCCGAGTAAGCACCGAAGGTGACACGGGGAAGGGGCCG